>NC_091327.1:19882366-19887366 GCF_038502225.1 Cherax quadricarinatus | reverse complement strand
TACAGAGATGAGTGATACTTAGATGTGCATGCAGAAAACCTCTTAGTATACAGAAGAAGAAGATACATTAATAAGTAAGATAGTGATCAATAAGTAAGATAGTAAGTAATAAGTAAGTTTTATCCTGGTGCACGTAAGTGCAAATTACATAGGGAAACCTTATAGACTCAGAATTATTTATTTACCTGGAATCACCCATTAAAGTCAAATAAAGTAACGTATTTCCACTGGCCCATGTTCGCCACGCGTCAACGAAAATATAACAACTAGAGGAACGTGGATCAACTCAGACGCGAAATGACAGATAAGTAAGTTTATTCAGGTATACACAGTTACTTTGATTATCATACATAGCAGCATATGTGTTGAGAACCTAGGATAACCCCAAAAGTCAGATTTATTTCCACTGGAGTCCTTGTGTTAATTATTATTTATATTTAAAAGCTAAAAACATTTAAGTATCTTAACTATGTAAAAGCAGTTACAATAACAGAAGATATACTAAGGTAGAGGTAAAATTAGTTATTTTCATACAAGAAATCACTCTCCTTCCTTTCTGTAGCCTTATTCATGAGGTACATTTTGGTTCTCTTCTTGAACTGGCTTATGCTATGACAGGCTTTGACATGTCCGGGCAGTCTATTCCAGTCTTTTATTGCTGAGTAGAAAAATGTTTTTGAATCTTGACCACTGACTCTAGATACTGCAATGTTGTTCTTCCTTTCCCTAGTTCTGTAAATGCATTGGTTCCCAGCCTTAACAAAATTGGCAGTAAGATATTGGGGACACTGGTTGTGAGTAATTTTATCAACATAATTTAGTTTTAGTTGATTTATTCTGTCTTCAACATTCAGCATGTTCAGTTGTAATTGATTGTGGCCTACATGCTCTCTTTGACCAAGAAGGTAAGGGCAAGCCGACTTACACCTGTATCTTCCCTCTTCTAACCCGCAGTAAACTGGTGTCTGAGTGTTCATCCAGTGTCTTGGGCGGCTGCTAAGGGATGGTAATACGAACATTGTTTCAATGTTTTCTTCTAGAGTTCGTAATCTAACTAAAAAAAACAACTCAGGAGGCACACTGGCGTAACTCTGTACAAGTTAATGGGCTTCCTGTTCGTCCCAAGATCCCTGTACAAGCCAGAGAGTTTCCTGTCTATTCCAAAATCCTTGTACAGACTGAAGAGCTTCCTGTTCATTGTGTGTTCCCAGTACAAACCAGAGGGTTTCCTATTCATCCCAAAATCCCTGTACAAGCCAGAGAGGTTCTTTTCCATTCCAAGGTCTCTGTAAAAAAAAACAGATGGTTTCCTGTCTGTCATAAATCCGTGTACAAGCCAGAGGGCTTTCAGTTAGCTTATGGTACCGTGTACAAGCAGTGGAGCTTCTGTCTATCTCAAGGCCACTAAAGACAGCTGCCAAGTTTAATATTTTACGTTTTTATCCATTACTGAGTTGTCCTTTACAATGCACTTTAAGCTATTCAGGGGCAGAGCTAAACTTGGTCAAGGTCTGACGATCGATTCCTCTGAGGCGTGCTGAGTCGGTCACTGCTTGGAGATCACCGTAGCGTCAAACACTGTTACCTGGAGTATACCTGGAGACGGTTTCGAGGATCAACGCCCCAGCGGCCCGGTCTGAGACCAGGCCTCGTGGTGGATCAGGGTGTGATCAACCAGGCTGTTACTGCTGGCCGCACGTAAACTGACGTACGAACGACAGCCCGGCTGATCAAGTACTGATTTTAAGTGCCTGTCTTGAGGATGTCTCTCCAAGAGAGAACCCGCAGTAATGGATTTAAATTAGATAAGTTTAGATTTAGAAAGGACATAGGAAAGTATTGGTTTGGAAATAGGGTAGTTGATGAGTGGAACAGTCTACCTAGTTGGGTTATTGAGGCTAGGACTTTGGGTTGTTTCAAATCTAGGTTGGATAAGTACATGAGTGGGAAGGGTTGGATTTGAGTGGGACTTTCACATCAGAGCTTATTTCTTGGGTAGCATTGAAAATTGGGTTGGGTAAATGTTTTGTTAGTGGGATGAATTGTAAAGGACCTGCCTAGTATGGGCCAGCAGGCCTCCTGCAGTGTTCCTCCTTTCTTATGTTCTTATGTTCTTATGTCCAGCACCTTCTTGAAGACAGCCAGGGGCCTATTGGTAATCCCCCTTATGTATGCTGGGAGACAACTGAACAATTTTGGACCCCTGATACTTACTGTGTTGTCTCTTAGTGTACTCGTGGCGCCCTTGCTTTTCGTTGCGGGAATGTTGCATCTCCTGCCAAGGCTTTTCCTAGTGGGCATAATAATTGCCAAAATGCTGTTGCACAGACTTTAAGGACAACGATCATCAACGTGTCAGGCAATGAATGTAAAACTATTATATATATATATATATATATATATATATATATATATATATATATATATATATATATATATATATATATATATATATATTAAGGTTTTTTGTTAGTCTGGTCGTGGTGGTTACCGTGTTCACTTTCCCTCCTCCTCCTCCTCCTCTCACCTTCAAAAGCCCTCCTTTCAACTTCCCCATCCTCTTCCCCTTTTCTGCCTCACCCCTTCCTTCCTTCCTGTCCTTTTCCCACCATCCCATCCTCAGTATCAAAAGCGAAATCATAACATGAGCTGCTACACAGTCACCTCAGAAGAAAGATGCCAGTGATAGATCAAGTAATAAGACTATAGTAATGAAAGGTAAAAGTACTTGAGGAGAACGACAAGATGTTTGAGGAACTGACTGTGTGCTTCACTACCATGGAGAATCATGCAGAGATATATTACTCCTTCTGCATCACTGTATTCTGCTTCTCTTCTTCTTCATTGTATTCTTCTCTTCTTCCCTGTAGCTTCTATTTTTCCCTGTACCTCCTCCTCTTCCCTGTAGCTCCTCTTCTTCCCTGTAGCTCCTCCTCTTCCCTGTAGCTCCTCCTCTTCCCTGTAGCTCCTCTTCTTCCCTGTAGCTCCTCCTCTTCCCTGTAGCTCCCCCTCTTCCCTGTAGCTCCTCTTCTTCCCTGTAGCTCCTCCTCTTCCCTGTAGCTCCTCTTCTTCCCTGTAGCTCCTCCTCTTCCCTGTAGCTCCCCCTCTTCCCTGTAGCTCCTCTTCTTCCCTGTAGCTCCCCCTCTTCCCTGTAGCTCCTCTTCTTCCCTGTAGCTCCTCCTCTTCCCTGTAGCTCCTCCTCTTCCCTGTAGCTCCTCCTCTTCCCTGTAGCTCCTCTTCTTCCCTGTAGCTCCTCCTCTTCCCTGTAGCTCCCCCTCTTCCCTGTAGCTCCTCTTCTTCCCTGTAGCTCCCCCTCTTCCCTGTAGCTCCTCTTCTTCCCTGTAGCTCCTCCTCTTCCCTGTAGCTCCTCCTCTTCCCTGTAGCTCCTCCTCTTCCCTGTAGCTCCTCCTCTTCCCTGTAGCTCCTCCTCTTCCCTGTAGCTCCTCCTCTTCCCTTTAGCTCCTCCTCTTCCCTGTAGCTCCTCCTCTTCCCTGTAGCTCCTCCTCTTCCCTGTAGCTCCTCCTCTTCCCTGCAGCTCCTCCTCTTCCCTGTAGCTCCTCCTCTTCCCTGTAGCTTCTCCTCTTCCCTGTAGCTCCTCCTCTTCCCTGTAGCTCCTCTTCTTCCCTGTAGCTCCTCCTCTTCCCTGTAGCTCCTCCTCTTCCCTGTAGCTCCTCCTCTTCCCTGTAGCTCCTCCTCTTCCCTGTAGCTTCTCCTCTTCCCTGTAGCTCCTCCTCTTCCCTGTAGCTCCTCTTCTTCCCTGTAGCTCCTCCTCTTCCCTGTAGCTCCTCCTCTTCCCTGTAGCTCCTCCTCTTGCCTGTAGCTCCTCCTCTTCCCTGTAGCTCCTCCTCTTCCCTGTAGCTTCTCCTCTTCCCTGTAGCTCCTCCTCTTCCCTGTAGCTCCTCCTCTTGCCTGTAGCTCCTCCTCTTCCCTGTAGCTCCTCCTCTTCCCTGTAGCTCCTCCTCTTCCCTGTAGCTCCTCCTCTTGCCTGTAGCTCCTCCTCTTCCCTGTAGCTCCTCCTCTTCCCTGTAGCTTCTCCTCTTCCCTGTAGCTCCTCCTCTTCCCTGTAGCTCCTCCTCTTGCCTGTAGCTCCTCCTCTTCCCTGTAGCTCCTCCTCTTCCCTGTAGCTCCTCCTCTTCCCTGTAGCTCCTCCTCTTCCCTGTAGCTCCTCTTCTTCCTCCTCTCAAAAGTTCACTACTTCCTACGTTGTGTAGTTCTACTTCTTTTCTCTGTCTCCCTTCGTTCTATCTTTTTTTTTTCTACTCTTTCCTTTCTTGTGTATGTTCCTTCTTTGCATTTCTCCCTCCATTCCATCCTCTTATTTTTCCCATCGACCCCTCCTACTTTGCTGCCACCCCATTCCCTTGTCATTTATTCAACCCTACCACCCAAATCCCTTACCACCCAAACCCCTGCCACCCAACCCCCTGCCACCTAACCCCCTGCCACCCAATCCCCTGCCTCCCAGCCCCCTGTACTGAGCGTGGTTAGCATTACACTACTTGTTGCCGGTGAGTGTGTGTATGTGTGTGTGTGTGTGTGTGTGTGTGTGCGTGCGTGCGTGCGTGGGGATGGTGCGCGTGGGGGGGTGATGCGGGGGTCAAGGGAGTGAAGGCTAGTGGTGGATGTGGAAGGTGATGTATGCTTCCAGTATCGCTGTGGCTGTGGACGACACACTTGTACCAGCAGATAGTGCGTGTTTGTGTCTGTGGTGACCCCGGCAGGAACAGTGGCAAGGGTATATGTGAATCCGGCGTTCGATCTCCACTTCACGTCAGAACTCACACAATTATATTGCGTTCACCACCGTCAGTGACGCATGTCCCTACTTACGTGTTCACGCAGTCTCCATGACTTTTAGAGCTCCGGTTTGATCGACGCACAATCGATAGGTTTTGGGTGCGATCCCCGGAGGAGATATGCTGACACACGTATTCACCTAGCAATAAATAGGTGCCTAAGTTTTAGCTAACTATTGTGACCCGCAGCCTGAGTAAAAAAAA
>NC_091327.1:19874866-19877366 GCF_038502225.1 Cherax quadricarinatus | reverse complement strand
TCCCTCAACTACCTCAAGTCATACCTCAGCAACAGAAGCCAATATGTGTACGCAAATGGGGCAAACTCTTCTGCACAACCAATTACAGTTGGTGTCCCACAGGGAAGTGTCCTTGGCCCTCTTCTCTTTCTCCTATACATAAATGACCTACCAAATGCTTCTCAATTACTCAAACCCACACTATTTGCTGATGACACAACATACGTCTTCTCCCACCCGAGCCCAGTCACGCTAGCCAATACTGTAAATACCGAATTACAGAAAATATCTACCTGGATGAGTACTAACAAACTTACACTAAACATTGACAAAACCTACTTCATTCAGTTTGGTAACAGAGCTACAGATGTCCCTCTTAACATAATGATAAACGGATCACCTATCACAAAGCTAACAGAGGGAAAATTCTTAGGAATCCACCTTGATAATAGACTCAAATTTCATACACATATACAACAAATTTCTAAGAAAATTTCCAAGACTGTAGGCATACTATCGAAGATACGGTACTATGTTCCACAGTCAGCCCTCCTGGCCCTATATCACTCTCTTATTTACCCCTATCTCACCTATGGAATTTGTGCATGGGGCTCAACAACAAGTAACCATCTCAGACCACTAATTACCCAACAAAAGGCTGCAGTTAGAATGATAACAAATTCTCACTACAGGCAGCACACTCCACCAATATTCAATACACTCAACCTACTCACCATACAAAACATCCATACTTATTACTGCACCTATTACATACATAGAACACTCAACTCTGATATTAACCCTCCCCTCAAACATCTCCTTGCCAACCTCAACAGAACACATGACCATAACACAAGGCACAGATCACTCTTTGATATTCCTCGTGTCCATCTCACGCTATGCAAAAACTCAATGCACATAAAAGGCCCTAAAATCTGGAATTCATTACCTGTTAATATAAAAGAAACACTACCTGTTTATAAATTCAAGTCTCTTCTCAAAGATCACTTACTCACCCAAAACCAAATAAATACTGAATAACTGAACCTTATAAATTGTATATCTTAAATGTTTCTCACAATTATATCACATAAGTGTTAAACCTAAAACCCAATCTAACTTTATTATTTTTTAAATTCACTACCTAACAGAATACTCCATTCTACTGAATTTACAACAATGCATGCAACCATATGACCTGTCTTTGTAATACTCACTTGTGCTTTATAGTAATCAGTTTACATTAATGTTTTTTCACTGATTTCATCATTGCTTAGTTAATCTTAAGTTAATTTTAAGCCAGCCCGTAATGCTATGCATAGTATAAGTGGCTTTGGCATGCTGCTCTTATCTGTATTTTTTTTTTGTACCTCTGTAAGTGTGCTCAAATTATAAATAAATAAATAAATAAATAATGAACGTCCTCTTGTCTCCTAAGAGGTTTCTCTCCTCAGTGCTGAGCAGAACTGCACAGTACCACAGATGTATATCTATTGATTCGTTAAGACGATGCACAGTACCACAGATGTACATCCATTGATCTCTTAAAACAATGTTCAGCACTACCAAACGCACATCCTGGGTAACACCACGAAATAGAGGATGGTTAATTGGTCATTATGTTTGCATCCTTTCAACTACACGAGGGATCATTAAGGCTTCACATGTCAAATGACATTTTTATCGCTAAAATAAGAATTAAAGTAAATTCTCTCGTGTATACAATACAGATAACCTTCCCCACAAAGGATTCATGATAAGTAAATATAAAAACCAGAAAAGGATAAGAAATTTAAAGGATTATTTTCTGGCATGAAAAATAAAAACAACAGGAAGGAAGATACGCAATCTGAAAGGATATTTCCAAATGTTTTACGAATGTAATTTTAAGAAAAATCTGATAAATCAAACACTAAGGATGAAATTACAAACACTGCAGACGGGACATCACCATCATAGCTCTGCTCTTGTATTTACAACTAGGAAATCACATACATAATTGCTGACGAACAATGCTCTCCCTGCCTAGTCCTCTCTGTTTCTGGGCTGGACAGACCCATACTCTCTCCCTGGTGCTATCCGTTTCCCTGCTGGACAGCCACACTCCCCTGCCTAGTGCTGTTTCTTTCTCGGTTGGACAGCCCACACTCTCTGCCAAGTGCTGTTTATTTCTCGGCTGGACAGCCACACTCCCTGCCTAGTGCTGTTTGTTTCTCGGCTGGACAGCCACACTCCCTGCAGGGTAGCCGTTCTATTTTTTATTGCGATGGAGGCAGCGATCAATTTAGCCTCTCGTTGTCTTCTCCACCGCGGCCAGCACCTGTGTGTGTGTGTGTGTGTGTGTTAGTTACCATTTTGTCCTAGGCACATGTAGATTAGACACTAGGCCTGGTGTATATGAGTACGTGTGCGCGTGTGTGTGTGTGTGTTTACTCATCCATTCATACTCACCTATTTGTGCTTGCAGCGGTCGAGTCATACCTCCTGGCCCCGCTTCATCACCGATCGCTACTAGGTCCTC
>NC_091327.1:19829866-19869866 GCF_038502225.1 Cherax quadricarinatus | reverse complement strand
TACACCAGGCCCACTGAGACCATCTTCTCCAGGTATGTCCTATGTGATGACATTAAATTCCCAATGATATGAAGAAATATGCTACCACCTGTAGCCATAGCCGGGTCTTTCTTTCCTTGTCAGAGTTTACAAGTTTTAGTCATTATTAAATTGGCATTTCTAGTATCAGATTTTTAAATTACCAGACTGGTGAACTATCAATTTGCTAATTGGCAAACTGATAGTTCACTAATAGTTCTATTGTCTCTTATAAAACTCGAGCTGATTTAAAATACTATTTAACATTTGAGTTAAACCCTACATTCTTAATCACGAATAAACCCCGATAATGATTAGTATTCCATCGAAAGTGTTATTAAAATATCTGTGATGCATAAACTATGTCTCTTTAAAGAGCCACAATTAATATAAATTCGCTCATGTAAGACATTCAAGCATCTGAAGAGACATCTTACAGAACCTAATTCGTTTCATACATCTTCGTAAGACTGACGAGGGAAGAGGAGGATCACACACTTAAGTAACACTGACCCTGAGGATGGACAGAATAGATTTAAGACCTTGGTATTGCCTTTAGGCAAATGTTATTTTGATATTTCAAATCAACACATGATACATGTAGACGCAGAGTTTGTATGTATTAAAGGCAGAAACTGCTGTAATAGGGAATATGTTTCTTTTTTTTTTTTTTACCTCAAGGTAAGGGAAACACATCCACCATCATTCAGTCTTTCGCTGTCTATAGTTTTTTACATAATCTCGAAATATGCAAAAAAAAAAAATGAGACATTTTTAATCATAGACGTTATGTGTGGCATTCCATGTAAAAACTGCCATAAATTTTTGTGTTAAGTCAAATGCCTAAGACACATAAGAAAGCATACCAGGAAAGCTCTTCACTGATTTACGTAGAGAATATTGCGTCATCCTACGCACAGGGATGGGAATGACAATTCACCAATAACCCGCATTTACGATGATGTCTCGTTCCGTCCCTGAACATTGTCAAATAACAACTGAACGAGAAAAAAGGCAGAAAGGGCCAGAAGCCAGAACGGTTTTGGAAGTAGTAGTAGCAGTAGTAGTAGTACTGTAGGAGTAGCAGTGCAGTGGTGGGGGTGGTGCTGTGGTGGTGGCGGGGGTGGTGCTGGTGGTGGCGTGTGGCGGGGGTGGCGGTGGTGCAGAGTGGTGGTGGTGGTATAGCGGTGGTGCTGTGGTGGTGGTGGTGGGGCTGTGGTGGTGGTATTGGTGATCGGCCCTGCGGTGGTGCGGGGGCGGTGGTGGTGCTGTGGTGGTGGCGGTGGTGGTGGTGCTGTGGTGGTGCGTGGTGGTGGGGGTAGTGGTGGTGGTGGTGGTAGTGGTGGCGGGGGATGGTGGTGGTGTGGTGGTGGCCCAAAGGCAGCGGGGGTGGGGGTGGTGGTGGTAGTTGGTGGTGCTGTGGTGGCAGAGTGGTAGTAGTGCAATTGGGCTGTGGGAGTGGTGGCGTGGTGGTGGTGGTGGTGGGGCTGTGGGGGTGGTGGTGGTAGTGGTGAAAAGGCGCGGGGGCAGAGTGGCGCGTGGTAGTGGTGGGAGTGGTGGTGGGGGTGCTGTGGTGGTGTGGTAGTGGTTTGGCCGCAGTGGTGGCGGTGGTGGTGGTGGTAGTGTATGGTGGTGCTGTGGGGTGGGAGTGTGTGGTGGGAATGTGGCGGCTGTGGCGGGGGTGGCGGGGGTGGTGGTGGTGGTGGTGGGGGTGGGACTGTGGTGGGGGCAGTGGTGGTGGTGGTGGTGGTGCTGTGGTGGTTGTGGTGGGGTGGCAGAGCGGTGGTGGTGGTGGGGGTGGGAGTTGTCGGCGGTGGTGGTGGTGGGGTGGTGGCGGTGGTGGTGGCGGTGGTGGTGGTGGTGGTGGTGGTAGTGTGGTGTGGTGGTGGCGGTGGGGGTGGTGGTGCTGTGTCGTGGTGTGGTGTGGGGGTGGTGGGGGTAGCGGTGGTGGTGGTGGTAGTGGTGGTGGTGGCCCGTGGCGAGCGGTGGTGGTGGTGGCGGTGGTGGTGGTGGTGGTGCGGTGGTGCTGGTGGTGGTGGTGGTGGTGCTGTGGTGTGCGGTGGTGGTGGTGGTTGGCGGTGGTGGCGGTGGTGGTGGTGGTGGTGCTGTGGTGGTGGCAGTGGTGGTGGTGGTGCTGTGGTGGTGGCAGTAGTGGTGGTGGAGCAGTTGGCGGCGGGGGCGGTGGTGGCGGTGGTGGTGGTGGTGCTGTGCTGGTGGTGGGGGTGGGGCTGTGGGGGTGGTGGTGGGGGATGGCGGCCCAAAGGCAGTGGTAGCGGGGGTGGTGCTGTGGTGGTGGCAGTGGTGTGGTGGTGCTGTGGTGGTGGTGGTGGTGGTGGCAATGTGGCGGCGGGGGCAGTGGTGGCGGGGAGTGGTGGTGGTGGTGCTGTGGTGTGGCAGTGGTGGGGGTGGTGGCAGTGTGGCGTGGCGGTGGCGGTGGTGGTGGCGGGGGTGTGGGTGGTGTGCTGTGGTGGTGGCAGTGGTGGAATGGCAGTTGGGAGCGGGGGCAGTGGTGGGGGTGGTGCTGTGGTGGTGGTGGTGGTGGGAATGGCGCGGTGGTGGGGGTGGTGGTGGTGGTTGGGTGGTGGGACTGTGGTGGTGGCAGTGGTGGTGGTGGGGATGTGGCGCAGTGGCGGGGGTGGTGGTGGTGGTGGTGGTGGTGGTGGCGGTGGTGGTGGGGCTGTGGTGCGGGGGTGGTGGTGGTGGTGGTGGTGGTGCTGTGGTAGTGGTTGTGGGGGCAGGTGCAGGCAGTGGTGGTAGTGGGGGTGGTAGTGGTAGTGGCAGTTGTTCAGCGGTGGTGGTGGTGTGGTACGGTGGTGGGGGCGGTGGTGGTAGTGGTGGTGGGGGTGGTGGTGGTGGTGTGGTGTGAGTGGTGGCGTGGTGGTGGTGGTGCTGGTCGTGGTGGTGGTGGTGGTGTTTGGGGGTGGTGGTGGTGGTGGCAGCGGTGGTGGTGGTGGCGGTGGTGGTGGTGGTGGTGGCGGTGGTGGTGGTGTTTGGGGGTGGTGTGCTGTGGTGTGCGTGGGGGTGGTGGTGATGGCGGGGGTGGCGGTGGTGGTGGGGCTGTGGTGGTGGCAATGGTGATGGTGGGGCTGTGGTGGGGGTGGGGCTGTGGTGGGGGCGGGGGTAGTGAGTGGGGGTGGGTTGGCGGGGGTGGAGTGGTGGGGGTGCTGGTTGGTGGTGGTGGTGGTGCTGTGGTGGTGGTGGTGGTAGTGGTGCTGTGGTGGTGGTGGTGGTGGGGTGGTGGCGGGGGTGGTGGTGGTGGTGGTGCTGTGGTGGCGTGGTGGTGGTGGTGGTATGGCGGTGGGGGCCGTGGGGGTGGTGGTGCTGTGGTGGTGGCGTGGGGGAGACTGTGGGGGTGGCGGGGGTGGGGGTGGGCAGTGTGGCAGCGTGGCAGTGGGGGCGGGGGTGGTGGTGCTGTGGTAGTGGTTGTGTGGCAGTGGCGGAATCAGTGGTGTGGGAGTAGTATTTGGGGGCAGTGATCAGCGGTGGTGGTGGTGGTGGTGGCGGTGGTGGTGGTGGCGGTGGTGGTGGTGGTGGTGGTGGTGGTGGGTGGTGTGGTGGTGGCGGTGGTGGTGGTGCTGTGGTCGTGGTGGTGGTGGTGGTGGTGGTGGTGGTAGTGGTGGTGGTAGTGGTGGTGGTGGTGGTGGTGGTGCTGAGTGGCAGTTGGCGCAGTGGTGGTGGTGGCAGTGGTAGTGTGGCAGTGGTGGCAGTGGGAGTGGGGGTGGTGGTAGTGGTATGCTGTGGTAATGGAGTGGGAGGGGAGTAGTAATGGCAGTGGGGGCAGTGGGAGTAGGTGCTGTGGTGGGGGCCCGTGGTGGTGGTGTGTGTGGTGGTGGCACGGTGGTGGTGGTGGGGGCAGTGTGGGAGCGGTGGCGGTGGTGGCGTGCTGGTGGTGGTGGTGGTGGGGGTGCTGTGGTGGTTGTGGTGGTGGTGGGTGCTGTGGTGGTGGTGGTGGTGGGGGTGGTGGCGGTGGTGGTGGTGGTGGTGGTGGTGCTGTGGTGTGCGTGGTGGGGGTAGTGGTGTGGCGGGGGTGGGGGTGGTGGTGCTGTGGTGTGGCAGTGGTGTGCTGTGGTGAGTAGCAGTAGTGGTGGTGAGCGGGGTGGCGGGGTGGGTGGTGGCGGTGGTGGTGGTGGTGGTGGTGCTGTGGTGGTGGTGGTGGTGGTGGTGGTGGTGGTGGTGTGGGGGTGTGGCGGCCAAACAGTGGTGGCGGTGGCGGTGGTGGTGCTGTGGGGGTGGGGTGGTGGTGGTGGTGCTGTGGTGGTGGCAGTGGTGGTGGTGGTGTGGTGGTATGTGTGGTGTGGCGGTGGTGGTGGTGGTGGTGGCAATGTGGCGCAGTGGCGGTGGTGGCGGTGGTGGTGGTGGGGTGGTGGTGTGGTGGTGTGGTGGGAGCAGTGGTGGTGGTGGTGGCGCGGTGCGGTGGTGGGTGGTGGTGGCTGTGGTGGTGGTGGTGGTGTGCTGTGGTGGTGGCGGGGGTAAGAATGTGTGGCGGGGGCGGCCCGGGGGCGGTGGTGGGGGTGTGGTGGTGGTGGTGGTGGTGGTGCTGTGGTGGTGGTGGTGGCAGTGGTGGTTGGCGGAGTGGTGGCGGTGGTGGTGGTGGTGGTGGTGGTGCTGTGGTGGTGGCCCGTGGTGGGGGTGCCCAAAGTGCGGGAGTGGCAGTGGTAGCAGTGGTGGTGGGGGTGGGGGTAGTGGTAGTAGTGGTGTTTTGGTAGTGGTGAGTGGGGCTGTAGTGGGGGTTGTGGTGGGGGTGGGGGAGGGGGTGGGGGTGGTGGTGGGGGTGGCGAGGTTCAGCGGTGGTGGTGGGTGGCGTGGTGGTGGTGGGGGTAATGGTGTGGTGGTGCGTGGAGTGGTGGTGCTGTGGTCGTGGTGGTGGTGGTGGTGGGGGTGGTGGTGGTGATGGTGGTGGTGGTGGTGGTGTGGCGGCGGTGGGGGTGGTGGCGGTGGTGGTGGTGGTGGTGGCGGTGGTGGTGGTGGTGGGAGTGGTGTGTGGTAGCGGTGGTGGTGGGGGTGGTGGTATGGCGGTGAGTGGGGAGTGGTGGGGGTGGTGCTGTGGTGGTGGCGGGGGTGGTGGTGGTGCTGTGGTGGTGGTGGTGGTGGTGGCGTGGTGGCAGTGGGCCGTGGCGGTGGTGGCGAGTGGTGGTGGTGGTGCTGGTGGTGGTGCTGTGGTGGTGGTGGTGGTGGTGGTGGTGGTAGTGTGGGCAATGGCAGTGGTGGGAGTGGCAGTGGTGGTGCTGTGGTGGTGGCGGGGGTGGTGGTGGTGCTGTGGTGGTGGCGTGGGGGTGGGGGTGGGGGGTGCTGTGGTGTGGCAGTGGTGGAGTGGTAGTGTGTGGTGGGAGCGGTGGCAGTGGTGCGTGTAGTGGTGGGGGTGGGACAGTGGTGGTGGTGGGAGTGGTGGGGGTGGTTGTGGTGGTAGTAGTGGTGGTGGCAGTGTGGCGGTGCGGTGGTGGCGGTGGGGGCGGTGGTAGGTGGTAGTGTGTGGTGTGCTGTGGTGGGGGCGGGGGTGGTGGCAGGGGGTGGCAGTGGCGGCGGTGGCGGGGGTGCTGGTGGTGGTGGGGCTGTGGTGGTGGCGGTGGTGGTGGTGGGTGCGGTGGTGGTTGTGGGTGGCAGTGGTGGTGGTGGTGGCGGTGGTGGTGGCCCGTGGCAGCGGTGGCAGTGGTGAGTGGTGGGGGTGGGGGCGGTGGTAGTGGTGGTGGTGGGGGTGGGGGTGGGGGTGTGGTAGTGGTGGTGTGCTGTGTTGTGATGGTGCGGTGGTGGGGGTGTCTTTTGGTGGTGGCAGTGGTGGGGGTGCAGTTGGGCAGTGGCAGTGGGGCCGGTGGTGGTGGTGGTGGTGGTCGTGGTGGTGGGGGTGGGGGTGGTGCTTGGGGGTGGTAGTGGGGGTAGTGAGCAATGGGATGGCAGTGGGGAGTGGGAGTGGTAGTCTGTTTTTGGTCTGTGGAGTGGAGTGTGGGAGTGGTAGTAGTAGTATTCTGTGGTAGTGGGAGTGGTAGTAGTATGTGTGGTAGTGCTGTGGGAGTGTAGTGGTGGGGCAATGGGCCCGTGGCGGGGGTGGGAGTGGTGGGGGTGGTGGTGGTGGGAGTTTGGGAGCGGTGGTGGCGGTGGGGGTGGTATGGCGGTGGTGGTGGTGGTGGTGGTGGTGGGGCTGTGGTGTGGTTGTGGTGCAGTGGCAGAGCGGGGTGGTGGTGGTGGTGGTGGTGGCAGTGGCAGCGCAGTGGGAGCGGGGGTGGGGGTGCTGTGGGGGCAGTGTAGTAGTGGTAGTAGTAGTGTGCTGTGGTAGTGGTTGTGTAGCAGTGCAGAGCGGGGGTGGGGGTGGGGGTGGTGGTGGTGGTGGCGGTATCAGCGGGGGTGGTGGTGAGTGGTGGCGGTGGTGGTGGTGGCGTGGTGGTGGTGGTGGTGGTGGTGGTGGTGGTGGTGGTGTGGTGGTGGCGGTGGTGGTGGTGGTGCTGTGGTCGTGGTGGTGGTGTGGTGGTGGTGGTGGTGGCAGTTGGACGGGGGTGGTGGTGGCGGGGGTGGTGGGGGTGGTGGCGGTGGTGGTGGTGGGGGTGGTGTGCTGTGGGGTTTGGCAGTGGTGGGGGTGGTGGTAATGGCAGTGGGGGCAGTGTTAGTGGTAGTGCTGTGGTGGGGCAGGGGAGTGGTAGTGGGGCTGTGGTGGTAAAAGCAAATGGTAGTGGTGAAATTGGCAGCAGTGGCAGTGGTAGCAGTGCTGGGGTTGGTGGTAGTGTGGGGCTGTGGTGTAGTAGTAGTGGTGCTGTGGTAATGGCGGTGGTGGTGGGGGTAATGGCGGGGGTGGGAGTGGTGGTGGTGGTGCTGTGGGGGTAGCAGTGAGTGGGCTGTGGGGGTGGCAGTAGTAGTGGTAGAGCAGTGGGGCAGTGGGAGTGAAATGCGGTGTGGTAATGCTGTGGGAGTGGTTGTGTGGCAGTGAGATCAGTGGTAGTAGTAGTGTGGGGGTGCAGTGTGGCAGTGGGGTGTGGTGGTAGGTGGGTGGTGGTGGGGGCGGGGGTGGGGGTAGTGGTGTGGTGGGGGTGGGTTTGGTGTGGGGGTGGCGGTGGGGGTGTGGGGCTGTGGGCGTGATGGTGGTAGTGGTGGTGGTGGGGGTGGTGGTGGTGGTGGCGGTGGCGGTGGTGGTGGTGGTGGTGGTGCTGGTGGCGTGTGGCGGCGGTGGTGGGGGTGGCGGTGGTGGTGGTGGCGGTGGTGGCGGGGGTGGTGGTGGTGGTGGTAGTGGTGGTGCTGTGGTGCGTGTGGGAGTGGTGGTAATGGGGTGGTGGCAGTGGTGGTGGTGTGCTGTGGTGGTGGCAGTGGGGGTGGTGGTGCTGTGGTAGTGGCAGCAGTGGTGGGGGTGGTGGCGGTTTGGGGCGTGGCGTGGTGGCGGTGCTGGTTGATGGTGGTGGGGGTGCTGTGGTGGTGGTGGTGTGGTGTGCTGTGGTGGTGTTGGTGGTGGTGGTGGTGGTGGTGGCGGGGGTGGTGGTGGTGGTGGTGGTGCTGTGGTAATGGTGATGGTGGTGGTGGTGTGGGTATGGCAGGTGGTGGTGCTGTGGTGGGGGCAGTGGTGGTGCTGTGGTGGGGGCAGTGGTGGGGGTAGAGCAGTTGGCGCGTGGCGTGGTGGCGTGGTGGGGGTGGGGGTGGTGCTGTGGTGGTGTGTGGTGGGGGTGGTGGTGTGTGGTGGGATGGCAGCATAAAAGTGGTGGCGTGGCGGGGTGGTGCTGTGGTGGTGGGAGTGGGGGTGGTGGGGCTGTAGTGTGGCAGTGGTGTAGTGGTGGTGGTGGTGGTGTGTGGTGGGGGCGGGGGTAGTGGTGGGGTGGGAATGTGCAGCGGGGGCAGTGGTGGCAGTGGTAGTGGTGGTAGTGGTAGTGGTGTAGTGGAAGCAGGTAGTGGTGTGTTGGCAGCGGGGGAGTGGTGGGTGGTGGTGGCTGTGGTGGTGATGGTGGTGGCTGTGGTGGTGGCCCGTGGTGCAATGTGGCGGCGTGGCAGCGGTGGCGGGGGTGGTGGTGGTGGTGGTGGTGGTGGTGGTGGTCTGTGGTGAGTGGTGGTGGCGGGGGTAGTGGCGCGGTGGTAGCGGGGGTGGTGGTGGTTAGTGGTGTGCTGTGGTGGGGGCAGTGGTGGGGGTGGCAATGTGGCAGGTGGCAGTGGTGGGGGTGGTGGTGGGGGTGGTAGTGGTGGTGGGGGTGGTGGTGGTGTGGGGAGTGCTGTGGTAGTGGTTGTGGGGGCAGTGGCAGGCGTGGGGTGGTGGGGGTGGGGGTGATATCAGCGGGGGTTTGTGGTGGCGGGGGTGTGGGGGTAGTAGTGGTAGTAATGGTGTGGTGGGGGCGGGAAGAGTGGTGCTGTGGTCGTGGGGGTGGTAGTGGTGGGGGTGGGGGTGGTTTAGTGGTGTGGTGGTGGTGGTTGGCCCGGCGGGGGTGGTGGTGGCGGTGGTGGTGGTGGTGGTGCGGTGGTGGTGGTGGTGGTGGTGGTGGTGCTGTGGTGGCCCGTGGTAGTGGTGTGGTGGTTGGCGGGGGTGGCGGGGGTGGTGGTGGTGCTGTGGTGGTGGCGGTGGTGGTGGTGGTGCTGTGGTGGGGGTGGTGGTGGTGGCGGGGGTGGCAGTGTGGGGGCGTGGCGTGGGGCCCGGGTGGTGGTGGTGGGGCTGGTGGGGGTGCTGTGGTGGTGGGGGTGGTGGTGGTGGTGGGGGTGGGGGCAGCAATGGCGTGGTGGCAGTGGCGGTGGTGTGCTGTGGTGGGAGTGGTGGGGGTGCTGTGGTGGGGGCCCGTGGTGGTAGTGGTAATGGTGGGGGTGCTGTGGTGGTGGCAGTGGTGTGGTGGTGATGGTAGCGCAGTGGCAGTGGTGGCGGGGGTGGTGGGGGTGGTGGTGCAGTGGTGGGGGCGGGGGTGGTGGTGGGGGTGGTTGTGGGAGTGGGGGTGGTGGTGGCGGGGTTTGGGAGGTGGCAGTGGTGGCGGGTTTGGGGCGGTGGGGGTTGGTGGGGTTGTGGTATGCTGTGGTGGGGGCAGTGGTGGTGGGAGTGGTGGCAATTGGCGCAGTGGCAGTGGTGGCGGTGGTGGTGGTGTGCTGTGGTGGTGGCGTGGTGGTGGGGTGCGGTGGGGGTTATGCGTGGAGAGGTAGTGGTGGGGGGTAGTAGTAGTAGTAGTAGTAGTAGTAGTAGTAGTAGTAGTAGTAGTAGTAGCAGTAGTAGTAGCCACGATATTGTCATTTTTAACTCTTGACTGGGATAACAGATGCTAATGTTTACTGAGGAGAAACAGAAGTCATGTCTGGCTGCAGGAACTCTTCATATGAACGGTAACTTACCATTGGAAATTTTTATATTAGCTCAGGTAGTCACATATTTAATAAGAGATGACAATTAGAAGCTGGTGTTCCCTAAGGTTGCAGTTCCAGGGTCAAGGGTCATTTATCATTATCGTAAGGTGCAGTGAGGTACTGAGGACAGGGGTTATGCAATACTGGGATACATTTTACACCTAATTATTATATATATGGGGAGGGCTTAACGCTTGGGGAATCGCGCTTGATGAAAAAAGACAAGTAGCTTTAATTCCTTGAAGTGCGTTTTACCAGCATTAAAACACTTTTATTCTCCTTCCACTGAAGGGATTTCACACTCAAGACTTGTGAGGTTTCGTGTGTGTGTGTAAGAGGCAGCAGTTAAATCCAATGTTACACATCGAGACAGCCAGGTACGTAAGCTTAGTGCGTCAGCCAGGTATATCAGCACATCGTCGTTGTCAGTGTGTAATCCTGTGGATTTGATGATACTCATCACTATAAAGTCGGACATCGTCCTCTACTGACGTGTATCTGTTGAACACTAGTTAGATGCATGCCGTAGTATCATCACTGCAGGATATCAGTACACCTGTGGTACTGAATCAGCGGTACATGATACTCCATAACATCCCCATTACCAAGATAGTACTGGAGGCTGGGAGAGTAGGGCCTATGAACCTCCAAGTGGTAGGAGAAGCCTCCTCTAAGGGCATGTGAACCCCAGATGGCAGCTAAAAACTGATCAAAGGGCACATGAGCCCTCCAGTTGGTAAGTGAAACTGCATCAGGGGGCAAGACAGGTCCACTTCGAGGAATAAAAGTTCTCTGCCGAACAAAGTCAATAGTGAACGAAATTATAAATTCACTTGGGTTAAAACGACGAAACACTTCCCACATTCCCCAAGGGTTTAACCCTTTTAATAAACCAAAGAAAACGCGTTTGAAGGATCGGATTCCTTATAAATAATCAAAACTCCACCGTTGTTGTTTCTCGTAGGATAATACATCCAGGAGTCACCACTGAGAGAGATTCAGTGGTGACTGAGAGGTTTCGATAGTTTTACTACTCTTGGACCAGGCTTGTCTGGTGCTAGCCTGGTCAACCATGCTGTTGCTGTTGCTGGCGGCTCACTGGCCCACATATCCATCAGAGTCTGGTTGATCTGGCACTTGGCGGAGGTACTTGTCGGGTTTCCTCTTGAAGACTTCAACACTTGTGTGTCATAATCTCTGGGAACTAAGAAGTACGATGACGGGAAAAAATTTCACAATCAATGATTACCTTTTTTGAACAGTATATGAGTGAATTTAAACTCTCTGAACTCCAGTTTTTTGATCGTGTTTTTTTTTTGGGGTTAAAGGTTTTGCTAGTTATGACAGTCACTGTTACAACAGTCGCTGTTATAACAGTCACTAATTCCTACCGTTATTACACTCACTACTTCCTACAGTTTTCTCCGAGGGTAAGTAGGGTACTAGACCAGTATGATTGCTTGTTATAAACAAGGTAAATTAAACAGTTATGGGTACGGATCTTCCATAATTGTTTGCGTTGATCTGAGTTTGGAACCGGGTCGCGGGGGCGATGATCCCGTAACAGTAAACAGGTAGTTTCAGCTTATGGTTTTTTCCTGTTTCTGTTAGAGAGTTGTTTTGTGGTCTGTTCCATTCTTTAAATGCCACTTTTAGGAGCTTTCTATAAATTGCCTTTTTTACCCTATAAGGTTTTCAAGGGGCAGCTGCTTATAATATACTTTTGTCTGTCAAGGTCGAGGCAAGATTTCCAATATTCTCCCCTTTAAAAATTATCTATATTCATCAAAGTTGAGAGAGACTGAACCCCTCCTAGCAAGGCTGAGGGACTGATCACCTCAAAATATTTCTTCACCGTCTATCGTCGTCTCCAGTAATTATTCTCTGTATTAGACTGATAAAGCGACTGGTTGGTGAAATATTTAAGAATTTCTCTTGTGGGTCACTTTTAGTGATTCTATTCTTGACTATTAGTTTTCTCTAAGATTCTTCTCCCGGGAGCTGTCTTGGTCTCCAGGGTGTAACTTTCGTGCATGGGGACCAGTGATCCTGGGTGTTGCTGTCCCCTCTAGGAAGCTATCTTAGTCCCCAGGGTGTAACCTTCGTGTGGTGACCAATGATCCTGGGTGTTGTGTACATAACAGAGAAGGTCTTCATCACCTCTTAGAAAAGGTTACTTGCTCGTTCGACACCATCACAACTACCACCACCACTACACCCAGAAGCAGTGCTTAGTTCACAGTGTTCTGCCTGGTTCACAGTGTTCTGGCCGGTTCACAGTGTTCTTCATGGTTCACGCTGTTCTTCATGGTTCACAGTGTTCTGCATGGTTCACACTGTTCTTCATGGTTCACCGTGCTCTTCATGGTACACAGTGTCTATTCTTGACACCTCTTTTTCTCCTTAAATACTTCTCATATTATTTTCATCAGTTCATATTCTCCTATTTTCCATTTCTAGTATCGCTCTCTAACTCGCCCCTTTCCACTCTTACCTGATTTTTCCTTTCCCAAGTCTCCGTTCCCCCTTTCCTACTTCCAATCCCACTTGTCTGACCTTAATAAGCAGACCAACCACTGTGAAAAAGTAGAATTCCAAGCGCTTTCGTGATTCCTCACATTATCAGGGAACTGTGATAATGTGAGAAATCACGAATGCGTTTGGAATTCTACTATTTTTTCACAGTGGTTGCTCTACATATAATGATATCACCTGTTTACTTTGATATTATATGCATATCTCAATATGTATGATAACTGTGCTTACGTATATAACTGTACCTAAATAAACTTACTCCACCTCACCTCTCCTACTATATCTGGTCTCGTCCTCTCAGTCATGTGGATAAAGAGACACTGATTCTCTTTTGTAAATAGCTCTCACTCTGTTATTTAGGTTAAGTCTTTTGTATAAAACAATTCTTGCGATTTAGCCAGGAGCAGCGCGTGTATCTCGCTGTAAAGGAACAGACGATCTAACCTAAAAATGTTTTTTGTTATGAGGTAGGAAGATTAATCAGCTTAGAGAAGTCATTGGATGTGCAGGAGACGTGCAGAATGCGTGCAGGAGGCGTGCAGGAGGCGTGCAGGAGGCGTGCTCTTTGGATTTCTGTGTGTTTGCCTCCGTGGCGTGTGTCGTGCCTTGGTGAATGTCAGACCTACACACTGTTGACGAACTGGAGGAAAGTGGAACATCCGGTGCCCGACACTCTGAGAGACACAATCAACACCACAGCCAAGGCTCTCACAGGAAGACATGACCGCATGTTGAAAGGGGAAAGGAAGGAGGAAGAGAGGAAGGAAGGTACGGAGGGAGGGAGGAATGGAAGGGAGGGAGGGATGGAACACACAGTTAACACCGCAACCACGGCACTTGCAAGTAGACGTGACTTAATGTTAGGAGAAGAAAGGAGGAAGTTATGGAGGGAGGGAGGGAGGGAAGAAGGGAGGAAAGGAAGGAATGAAAGGAGAGAAGGAGGAAGGGAAGGAAGGGGAGAGATAGGGGAAAAGGCAGGTAGATACACCCTGGACTGGAACTGCCAACCGTGATCTTGAGAATCTTAGAAGGAGTTACATTATAAAGTGTCTGCCGGAATCCTTGTCTCAGCCAAAGGGTGTTTCCTCTCTGTCTCTGTCTCTCTCTCTCTCTCTCTCTCTCTTTCTCTCTCTCTCTCTCTCTCTCTCTCTCTCTCTCTCTCTCTCTCTCTCTCTCTCTCTCTCTCTCTCTCTCTCTCTCTCTCTCTCTCTCTGTCTCTCTCTCTGTCTCTCTCTCTCTCTCTCTCTCCCTCAAGAAAAATTCCGTTGCTGTTATAACTAATAGCTCTGCTTATTTTTGCTGTTTCTGCTGAGCTGCCGTTGTTGCGACTGATGTCTGCTGTAACAGCAGCAGACTAAATTAATATTTATTCGCTCGTTTGTGAAAACAATTTTCTAGTCGATGATGTATATTTAAAAATAAATAAATAAATAAACAAAGGGGAAGAGCAAAAAGGAACAGAGGCAAGACAGTGAAAAGAGAAAAGGGGAAGGTCGTAAAAGCAATGAAGAAGGAGGAGAAGGATGAAAGGAAGGAGCAAAAGGAGGAAAAGAGGGTGGAAATAAAGGTGAAGGAAAAGGATGTGGACGAAGAATTGTCGAGGAGGAGGAACAGTAGGAGGAGGAAGAGGAGGAAAAGGGTAATGAAGAGGAGAAGAAGACGAAGGATGATGGAAAGAAAAGAATGAAGAGAAATTATTGTTAAAACATAAATATGTAGTATAATTACCTCCTTGAAAGTTATAAGGAGGCAACTTATGTGTTGAAGGCTCGCTCCTTCACTCTGTAATTTGCTTGACTTTGAGAGTTTTCTCTAAAGAAACTGTCCTCCAGGGAGGCCGAGGGGTAGTGAATATTTCCTCTTTAATCATTATTCACGAATACTGCAGTTCAGTTTCCTTCGTGAGTTTTCATCAGGCATTCGCGAGTTTTGTTTTTGCTTTGTTTTGGTGGTAAGCCAATGGGAGAGTGTGGATTTGTCTGCGCCAGATGAGAAAAAAAAAGCATGCACTGCGCTTGTGGGACGCAAGTTGCAATGCCGTGGTTGCAACAACACACAGTTAACCCACAGAAAGAATATAAATAATATCTAAGTCCTGATGAGTTGATTATTGACTGCAACGTAGTGAAACGTCGTTTAAAGATTGATCTCCAATTTGTGAGTGAGTTAGGAGTGCACTGGACTATAAATTATGCAAGACTACACTCGCTATCTACACACGAGCTCTCACGTATTCTCCACGGTAACATATACTTAAGTAAGGACAACTCCTTAGCAATGTTATCAAGGAGAACAAGAGGGTACACTAGCAAGATACTGAAAGAAACACAGTGCCTAAAAGATTATATGGGATATTTGGATCCCTGGAAAGCGATCACCACGAGCATAACTCTGCTGCTGTAACTACAGACATTGAAGACGGGACATAACGACCATAATTCTGCTGCTGTAATTACAAACACTGAAGACGGGACACAACGAACATAACTCTTCTGTAACTATAGAGAAGTGATCACCAATAAGCAATCATACACACACACACGCACACATGCACACACATGTATGCTCAAAGCAATAGCTAATAACAGTTATTATATAGTTGTAAAGCGCTCTTATTAGTTAATAATGACTGTTGCAGAGTTATCAATAGTTATTTGTAGTTATTATTTTCCTGGGATGAATTACCAGTGTTTTGCCCAGCTGATGACTCTTGTTTCTCCTCCGCAGGTAAGGTGACGCCAAAGGGACGGTGTATGTTGTGCTTGCGTCACTGCTGCTACCACGGTAACGTAACTGTGACGCGTTTCTAAACGACGAGAGTGACAAGGCTTTTGATGGAGTTTGAGACATTGTATCAATTTAGTTTAATCACTGGGAAGTGCTAAACCCATCGGGGTCATATAGGGCCAGGCACAAGGAGGGCCAAGCACCAGAAGGGACAGGCACCAGGAGAGCCAGGCACTAAAGGGTCAAGGTGTGAGGGAGGTAGCTGGCTTCACCTCAGCCTGATCACTTGCTAGGCTTCTATGCATAGTGGGAGCAACAAGGATCGTGAGTTTTGTTTAGGTAACAACACTTACTGGATCATGTATATATATATATATATATATATATATATATATATATATATATATATATATATATATATATATATATATATATATATATATATATATATATATCATTCCCTTAGAATGTATCCCGATGCAGAATATAATTTCCTCCTTTCATCACTCTCTTTCTTCTTCTTCTTCTTCTTCTTCTTCTTCTTCTTCTTCTTCTTGAGGATACATGCAGTTTGCTAAGAGATTCCTTTTCCAACTCATGACTGCACGAGTTAAGATATTAGAATGACTCCATTTGTGTTGAATCCGTAATGTGTGTTGTCACTACAGTTGCTTGTGTGCACCAGCGTCCTAGTGTTGTTCATGGCTCCGGCCAGTGTGAATACCTCGTCTTAGCTGCTGTATATGTGCCTCTGAACTGCTTGACTTTCTGGTAATGCTCCAGAGAAGTGTTTCAGAATGGCTCCCGGTGCGATCAATCTCTCCTGCTGTGGCAAGCTGCTGCAGTTGCTTCGTAACGTCTCCGACGTTCAAAACTTTTCTTGGTTACATTGTCTTAGGAGTGTATTTCTTTCTTATGTGTATATGCACTGAGAACAACAATGTATATATACCGAGGGGGAAGAGAGGGTATATGTTCAGTATGTTTGCGCTCAGAGTTCACTTTAAACCGTATTTTTATGACTGCAGTATTCTTGATTGTTGCTGTACATGTGATATGAAGTGTTAGGTTAGGTTAGGTAAATTTTGTCAGGAAACAGGACAAGTGCTTCCTGACGCGGGTCTTAGTCATATGATGACCCTCGTCTGGAGCTTTTGGTCATCTGACCGAGGCCTTCTGCTGGCTTAGTAAATTAAACTCGAAGACGACGTATAAGACAAGTGTATAAGCTTCAGAACAAGGTTATACGGGATGAACATTTCGCTCTAGGTAGAACTTTAAGTTATGAGTCGATAAAATTCTACACGGAGTGAAACGTTGTGCCAGTGAATAAATACTCTGTAAGTTCTTACTGTCTCCATACCTAACAAAACAATCAACCATCGCTGGGAGGGCGGAAAGGGAAGTGTCTGTCTGTGTTCCGGCGTATTTGTGACTTCCCTTGCTTCCAGTCTCATTATTCTACAGCCTGGAAGCCTGCTGGCGCCCCGCCAAGTGCCCGCACTGTTTCCTCTCTACTTGGGATGAACTCTGTGGTGTGAGTGGCACTGGCGGGTCTTCCTAAGCTAGTGAGTGCCTCCGTATGTTGCTAGTGCACGGGGCTACTGACCCTTCCCCATTTCCTCGCTATTGTAGTTACTAGTTCTCAAAGGCACTTATCGATAGACACTTGGCCTTTTATGTGTGTATGTGTGTGTACTCACCTATATGTGGCTGCAGGAGTCGATTCACAGCTCCTAGCCCCGCCTCTTTGTTGATCACTACTAGGTCCACTCTCTCCCTGTTCCATGAGCTTTATCATACCTCTTCTTAAAGCTACGTATGGTACCTGCCTCTACTACCTCACTTTCCAGACTATTCCAGCTCCTGACACCTCTATGACTGAAGAAATACTTCCTAACATCCCTGTGACTCATCTGAGTCTTCAACATCCAACTGTGACCCCTTGTTGCTGTGTCCCGTCTCTGGAACATCCTGTCCCTGTCCACCTTGTCGATTCCTCTCAGTGTTTTATATGTCGTTATCACGTCGTCCCTCTCCCTTCTGTCCTCCAATGTCGTCAGGTCGAGTTCCCTTAACCTCTCCTCGTAGGATATGCCCTTTAGCTCTGGGACTAGTGCCGTTGCAAACCTTTGCACTTTCTTTAAGTGCGCTTGCTTGGCTGTGTGTGCGTCGTAGGCCCTGTCGTGCCTTTCCTTAAAACTGTGCATGGACTTCGCTTCCGCAACTTCCTCGTCTAGGCCATTCCGCTTTCTAGTCACCCTGAAGCTGAGGAATATTTATTCGATGCCCTTGTTGTTCATCTGCTTCACGATCAGTCTTTTCCTATCCATCCTTTCAAGTGCGTTTCTTGTCGTAACTGTGCAGGCCACTTCCCCTACATTCTCAGGATTATACTCTCTGTTTCTTACTTCCTTATACTGTCCTAGAAGTTCCTTCCATCTAATTTTCCTCCCATCCCTAGGGCACTATAAGGAGATCCTGCGATTTTTTCTAATGAGTTGGAGACTCACGAAATCGTAATGACACAATTGCAAACAAACCATACCACGGGCGAGGCTTGAACTCGCTTCTAGTGAGTCGTAAAACTCCAGACCGACGCGTTAGCCACTGGGTTAACTCGTTAGTAGAAAAAAGACACAAAATACAATCATTAGGACACTGTATCGAAAACGCTTCGGTCCCGGAACCTTGGGGACCATAAATGGCCATGGTCCCAGGACTAAAACATTTCCAATAAAATGGCTTAGTGTTTGCTTTTTCTGTGTCTTTCCAAGAACTTGTCGATATCACACACCATTGTTACCTAGTTCCAGTACAGCAACGGTTACTTATTCATAGCGATGGTCATTACCTGAGGACACGCGTCTGGATACATTTTCGTGACAATCAAAACACTGTCACCACCTTCTACCTGGAGGGTGTTCCGGGGGTCAACGCCCCCGAGGCCCAGTCCTTGATCAGGCCTTCCGGTGGACCAGGGCCTGATTAACTAGGCTGTTACTGCTGGCTGTATGTAGCCAAACGCATGACGAACAGCCCGGCTGATAGAGATGAACAAGTGTCCTAACATCTGTTATTCTTTACTTACTAGTTAATTTCTGCCTATGAGTTAGTGGACTGTTGTGGAACTCATCTTGCACGAAAGACCTAAGGGTTTTAACGAAAATAAGCCACAACGCTTAGATTTCTTGGAATATTATGGCTTATTATCCCTCTAGGTCTAATAATTCTTAGTGCGCTTCGGCTCACAGCCGAAGGAACCTGGTTCAATCCTGGGGCGAGTGGAAACATTGGGCATGTTTCCTTGTATCTGTTGTACCTGGTAGCAGAATCTTGTGGGTCGCATCCTGGGGGAAGAGGACTATAGAACACAAATGGAAATAAGCCAGACTGATCGGCTTTCTTGGGTCATCCTGGGTTAGTAACTTCCCAGGGTTGCTCAAGTCTTCCTCTCAACGTCACCGTTCTCTGAACCACGAAAACTAAAACGTAATAACCTTTTAGGATGCTGCCCCGCCCACTCGATGACGCGGCAGCATGTGGCTGGTTGGCGCTCTATGACGTAGTATTGTGCAAGTGGCCGGCATGTGGTGACGTGGCAGCATGTGGTTGGTTAACTGGACAGAAGAGGAGGGGCGACCAACATCCCTCAAAGGGCACTGAATTGTGAAATTCCGCAACAGACGGCGCTGGACCACAACACTGGTGGGATATGTATTACGGATCCCATACATTATTACTCATACGTTTTAGACTATCACAAATACCTTCTTGCCTATTAAACTGCTGCATTATTAGGTTTGAAGACTATCGTTAAGGCTACACGTAACCTGTACACATAAAAGTTGTGTGTATACACCAAGGGACATACACTTATTAGTATATATCCCTTTCCGAATATATATTAGTTAGCAACCTAGTAATGACAAAAATATTATCATACTGTTATATATTTTTAGAAGTCAAATCCCCTCAAAGAAGGTTCCTTGACGCTGGTAAAGGGCTCTTGATCAAGGGAATTGGATCTGAATTAAACATGAATGCCTTCCATCCCCCCCCCCCACAGGCGCTGTATAATCTCTACGGGTTTAGTGCTGCCTTATAATTATAACAGAAGATAAATTTTAATAATAATAATCATAATAATAAGAAGAAAAATAAGAAAATGAAGATAACGATCCATCATTCTCATCATTGTTGTTATAGAATCATCAAAATCATCAACTTCGACATTTTTTGGGTGGTCATCCCGGGTAATGTACACACATGCTGCTATGTATGATAATGTATGTAACTGTATTTATGTGTACCTGAATAAACTTACTCAACTAGTCGACTACAATTGACTTACGAGTCTAAGAGGACTGGAATCTCGTCTCTCCTCCATCCATCCATGGAGGCTGGACCTTGTCTTATGTTTCTCCACAAGGTAACTCCCTCCATCTATAGCAAAACATGGGAGTAACATATCTAGAAACACCATATAATAATAATAATAATAATAATAATAATAATAATAATAATAATAATAATAATAACAATGTAAAGTAATACAATACCATTTCGAGATTGAAAATGGCCTCTATATTAAGAATATCAATCGTCTTCTAAGTAGGATTCACGACTGTTAAAACTTTGGGGCTAATCAGCGGAGACTTTCTCTAATTATCACCCGGAAACCCAGTTTGGGAATGACTCAGGTCATAGTGCGGCAACCTCGCATAATCTTGCTCAAAATACATTATGAAAATGTGAAGCCGATCGATTAAGCTGTTCTCGAGTAATAAACGAATATTTGGGAGAAAGTAAATAAAGATGTTGGAGAAATAAGCGCAAAAACAGTATTAATGTGATCCTTTATTGACAACGTTTCGCCCACTCAGTGGGTTTTATCAGGCTGGTATTTTATACCACTTATTTCCAAATGTTGCTGAGAATATTTCGAAAATAGGAAAGTTTTGCCTATTTTCTCATTTAGATCCTATTTAAGTTCTCTTCCCAATTTGATAAAATTGGGAAAATAAATGGTAACCCGGCAACCACACAGCCAAAAGCTAAAACGAAAAATATTTACAATTAAGATACACCATTATTTAGGGTTTGAAGCCGTTCAGAGGAGGCATCTCATAGTTATTACATGGGAAGCAAATTACTAAATAAAAGTGTCAAATTGCAACTTTTACGCAGCACAAAGTAACTGAGAAAGTTTTTTTTTTTTTTTTTTTTGAAAACACTCACCGTGGGTAAAAGTTTGAAGCCAGTCAGAAAGGGCGTTGCTCACTAATTGATCTGATTCAAACAATTTCATTCTTTTTTAACAATTTGAGTAAAATTTGCAGAGCTGTAAGACCCCTGTGGGTTTAGCGCTTAGTTCTGATAATAATAATAATAATAATAATAATAATAATAATAATAATAATAATATTAATAATATTGAACATTAAAATGGTATAAAATTCCGACAGGTTGTTAGGTAAGACACATATGCAACAGTTAGGTATCTTTATTATGAAACGTTTCGCCTACACAGTAGGCTTCTTCAGTCAAGTACAGAAAAGTTGATAAAAGCAGAAGATACTTGAAGACGATGTAATCAGCCCATCACCCTTAAAGTTTTGAGGTGGTCAGTCCCTCAGTCTGGAGAAGAGCATTGTTCCATAGTATGAAACAATATGGAGATGAAGTGACAGGATGGAGCTTTTTATAGCGCCAAGAGGTGAGACGTAGGCCACTAGGAGAGGTAAGAACTCAGATGCTGAGAGGTCAGGTCCCTCTCAAATCCAGCCGCTCTCACTTCGACAACTTCCACTAGTGAGAGCGGCTGGATTTGAGAGGGACCTGACCTCTCAACATCTGAGTTCTTACCTCTCCTAGTGGCCTACGTCTCACCTCTTGGCGCTATAAAAAGCTCCATCCTGTCACTTCATCTCCATATTGTTTCATACTATGGAACAATGCTCTTCTCCAGACTGAGGGACTGACCACCTCAAAACTTTAAGGGTGATGGACTGATTACATCGTCTTCAAGTATCTTCTGCTTCTATCAACTTTTCTGTACTTGACTGAAGAAGCCTACTGTGTAGGCGAAACGTTTCATAATAAAGATACCTAACTGTTGCATATGTGTCTTACCTAACATTAATAATATTAATAATAATAATAATTTTTAAAATTTAAAATTTGCACCAAATCAGATTATATTTATGGAGTAACGTGCGTCTTTCAGACTACAGCATCGTTAACATTCTGAAGTCCATCTGAAGAACCGTTCTTTTGTTACTGAATAGAAAAGGAATATCACTATTTATTCAATAAAATTTACAACCGATCGGATGAGTCATTCTCCAGTTATGGAACGGGTTAATATATTTCAAGTATTTTTTTTTTTTACTGTTTTACCACATCAACATGGAAAGGAAATTTAATGGGTTACTACTATCCTGGCCCTATGGGCTCAAAGTTTGAATCCGATCGGACGAAGGGTTTCCGAGTTATCAGCGAAATTATATCGAAAAAGTACAAAAAACACAGAAAGAAAAAAATACAGGCAACGACTTATATGTTCCCCTTTGAGGGATACCCAATACAAATACTAATACTAATACTACTACTACTACTACTACTACTACTACTACTACTACTAATAATAATAATAATAATAATAATAATAATAATAATAATAATAATAATAATAATAATAATAATAATAATAATGTAATAATATCGTCATCATCATCAACACCGTAACTACCCATCAAAATATACAAGCAGCGCCAAAGAAGAATCAAGAGACCCACATTGGCTCATCCTGGTCATGGTGTGAGCGAGACGCAGCTCATCCATCACTGTCTCACTCACTCGGTTACTAACTGCTTCACGAGATTTTACAAGCATCGTATCCCAGTGTAATTAAATTTCCAAAAGTGTCCACACGTATTTTCGAAGATATGCTTTCAATTCAGTCTTTTCATTTTATCAATATTTTACATTTTTTTTGTTAATATATATATATATATATATATATATATATATATATATATATATATATATATATATATATATATATATATATATATAAAACCACTGTGAAAGAATAGAGAAATTCCAGGCGAGTAGCCACGAAAGCGCTTGGAATTTCTCTATTCTTTCACAGTGGTTGTTTTGCATATTCCGAAATCACCTGTTTACTGTCATCTTATTGTATATATATATATATATATATATATATATATATATATATATATATATATATATATATATATATATATATATATATATATATATATACATATATATATATATACATATATATATATATATATATATATATATATATATATATATATATATATATATATATATATATATATATATATATACATATATATATATATATATATATATATATATATATATATATATATATATATATATATATATATATATATATATATATATATACATATATATAATATATATATATATATATATATATATATATATATATACATATATATATATATATATATATATATATATATATATATATATATATATATATATATATACTTATATATATATCAGTGGAATGCTTGAAGATATCCTCATCACGCTAATGAAGTGTCCCATCTTACGCTGATAGATTTTATTACTTATGCCAGCCTTCCCTCTGTGTGTGATAGAATATGACAGAAAAATAAGGCTTGATATTGTTCCCACAATTTAATTTTTACATGTAGAATACTGTAGCCACACACTGCGGGTGTTTACTAAGTGTAACTCATAAAATAGTGTTACCACACACTGCGGCTACAAAATAATAAGAATCACACTGCACCACATCTCACTCTGCCTCTTTTCTTCGTTAGCAGTCAGGCAGGAGGATCATCGCACCTCGGCAAGCTGCCAGGGAGGGAGGGAGTCACCAGGACACTTAGTGAGGGACTCCTGGGAGGGCCCAGAGGAGGAGGACGAGTCCTTAGTCCAGAGAGAGAGAGAGAGAGAAAGAGGAGAGAGAAAGAGAGAGAGAGAGAGAGAGCAGGAGGGAGAATGTGGAGGTGCCCTCGTTCAGTGATGCTCCAGCCGCGGGCGGGCTAGTATGGAGCGTTTTCTCCCACTGCTCCATTCTTCCTCCCTCCCCTCACACTGCTCCCTGCGTCGACCCCCTTGCACTCCCTTGTAAACTCTCCTCCCCCTGACCCTCCACAGCGCCGCCAGGAGGAAAGTGAGTGTGTGTGTGTGCGTGTGTGAGTGTGTACGTGTGTTCCCCGCAAGGATCAGACCAGCCAGTTCGGCCCAATCTCCTGCCCCGCCTCCCCACCTGACGCTGCCACAAGAACGGCGTGTCTGGCCCTTGTTCTCTTGCCTCTGCGTCAAGCGTAACAGGTGAACACCCCACTATCCGCTCTCCCCGACGAATCGCAAGTGATCAGATGCAGATACGAGTGTAACCGAAGGTGACGTCGTTAACAAGTGACAGGAAGGTACTAAGAACAAACCCCCGTTCAATACAGAACCGACATCACCAGTGTCGCCTTTAGTTTTAACACGACCGTAACGACAACAACAGAAACAGCCGCAACAGCAGCAGCAGTCACGTCTGCTGGTCACATGCTAACATATATCCTGGCTATGTCGCTGGCCGGACTCTGGAAACATGACGAGGTGACCGGATTATGCGTCGGATTTCCGGATACATGAGACCCCCGTGGACCAGGAAGCTCCAGCATGTACTGACCTGCATAACGTAAGCCATTCTTTACTCATTCTAACTTTAGCAGTTTTGTTTTGAGTAGTTACAAGCGAAATGTGTTCTAAATGAAACATTCGATCGGCGCCTATGTGTCCATCTTTCCTAGATTGTATATCATACATGTATCATTCATACTTTCATGTTTGGGGAAGTTCGTCTCGTTTCTAACTTGAAGATCTAGATTCGTTCCTAAGTGATTCTGGTTAATTCCAAGTTTAAAAATTTGATATGTTCACTCACAGGATGAGTGGCACTGACCAGTACTATCATTAAGGAGCATGTTCACTCACAAGATGAGTGGCACTGACCAGTACTATCATTATGGTAGCATGTTTACTCACAGGATGAGTGGCACTGACCAGTACTCTCATTATGGTAGCATGTTTACTCACAGGATGAGTGGCACTGACCAGTACTATCATTATGGTAGCATGTTTACTCACAGGATGAGTGGCACTGACCAGTACTACCATTATGGTAGCATGTTTACTCACAGGATGAGTGGCACTGACCAGTACTCTCATTATGGTAGCATGTTTACTCACAGGATGAGTGGCACTACCAGTACTCTCATTATGGTAGCATGTTTACTCACAGGATGAGTGGCACTGACCAGTACTATCATTATGGTAGCATGTTTACTTACTCACAGGATGAGTGGCACTGACCAGTACTATCATTATGGTAGCATGTTTACTCACAGGATGAGTGGCACTGACCAGTACTATCATTATGGTAGCATGTTTACTCACAGGATGAGTGACACTGACCAGTACTATCATTATGGTAGCATGTTTACTCACAGGATGAGTGGCACTGACCAGTACTCTCATTATGGTAGCATGTTTACTCACAGGATGAGTGGCACTGACCAGTACTCTCATTATGGTAGCATGTTTACTCACAGGATGAGTGGCACTGACCAGTACTATCATTATGGTAGCATGTTTACTCACAGGATGAGTGGCACTGACCAGTACTATCATTATGGTAGCATGTTTACTCACAGGATGAGTGGCACTGACCAGTACTCTCATTATGGTAGCATGTTTACTCACAGGATGAGTGGCACTACCAGTACTCTCATTATGGTAGCATGTTTACTCACAGGATGAGTGTCACTGACCAGTACTATCATTATGGTAGCATGTTTACTTACTCACAGGATGAGTGGCACTGACCAGTACTCTCATTATGGTAGCATGTTTACTCACAGGATGAGTGGCACTGACCAGTACTATCATTATGGTAGCATGTTTACTCACAGGATGAGTGGCACTGACCAGTACTCTCATTATGGTAGCATGTTTACTCACAGGATGAGTGGCACTGACCAGTACTATCATTATGGTAGCATGTTTTCTCACAGGATGAGTGGCACTGACCAGTACTATCATTATGGTAGCATGTTTACTCACAGGATGAGTGGCACTGACCAGTACTCTCATTATGGTAGCATGTTTACTCACAGGATGAGTGGCACTGACCAGTACTCTCATTATGGTAGCATGTTTACTCACAGGATGAGTGGCACTGACCAGTACTATCATTATGGTAGCATGTTTACTCACAGGATGAGTGGCACTGACCAGTACTCTCATTATGGTAGCATGTTTACTCACAGGATGAGTGGCACTGACCAGTACTATCATTATGGTAGCATGTTTACTCACAGGATGAGTGGCACTGACCAGTACTATCATTATGGTAGCATGTTTACTCACAGGATGAGTGGCACTGACCAGTACTCTCATTATGGTAGCATGTTTACTCACAGGATGAGTGGCACTGACCAGTACTCTCATTATGGTAGCATGTTCACTCACAGGATGAGTGGCACTTACCAGTACTATCATTATGGTAGCATTTTCACTCACAGGATGAGTGGCACTGACCAGTACTCTCATTATGGTAGCATGTTCACTCACAGGATGAGTGACACTGACCAGTACTATCATTATGGTAGCATGTTCACTCACAGGATGAGTGGCACTTACCAGTACTATCATTATGGTAGCATTTTCACTCACAGGATGAGTGGCACTGACCAGTACTGTCATTATGGTAGCATGTTCACTCACAGGATGAGTGGCACTGACCAGTACTATCATTATGGCAGCATGTTCACTCACAGGATGAGTGGCACTGCCCCAGAAATTCGCCCCTCACAGCAAAATCCTAAAATTGACTATAGGTTTAGACCCATTATAATAACGTTCCAGAAATTATCCTAACTCTCTATAGTGGTGCAGTAACTTTATTTATCCTAAACACACTCAGCGACGCCTGCTTAGAGGATATTTTTTTCCAGGGATCAGAATATTCTGACTCGTTCTAAACTTAGGAATCTTGCCTAACTTGACTCACGAAATCGTAATGACACGATTGCAAACAAACCATACCACGGGTGGGGATAGAACCGCGGTCTGGAGTGTTGAGACTCTTTGATCGCGGGTTCTATCCCCACCCGTGGTATGGTTTAATCTTGCCTAGAAACGTGCGAAACGTTGGCCCCCTTGATATTGTTTGGGAATAGTTAACTGGTTCTAATTCTCCTTATCTTAGAATGACGTAAATTTGATAATCTAATTTCGTTTTAAATATATATCTTGGCTTATTATAATTACAATGTTTATATATTATTGCATTTTTTGGATATTTTAACGAGTTATACCATTAGAATTTTTGGTTAATTTTATTACTATTCAATACACAGAACGAGTAGACTGAGAACCAGCAGCAAATTAGTTCTAAAATCAGTAGGTTAGCACTCTAACCACAACCCCCATGCTGGTATAGTGCTTAGAACACTGCTGCTGTTCTATTTCTAGAACTGTTTTACTCTGGGGACCAATTCTTTTCGTTCTGTGGGTTTACATTTATAGTTAATGCGCTTTCGCCAGTCTTTGATCATCTTCGGTAATTCGCTGTAATTTTACATTTTAGGCCGGACCGAAATGTCGGCGTAAGCTCCTGTCTCGTATGTACGGGTTATTTGTGTAATGTGTCGTTCAGATTTTATGAAGCTAAAGTCGTACTTGTATTAGTAGCTGTTGTTTTTCCTTTTTTCATGGCAATTAATTCTGGCTTTTTTTTTATTTAACTCGCTCTTTCATCTACCTCGTTCTAACATTCATTTTATTTGTTGTAATTCGAATCGTGGTCACTCGTTCTAATTTATCGTTTGAATCGTTCGAATTTTCACTGAACTCGTTCCATCTTTTATCTGTCTCGTTCGAACTTGTATCGTCTTGACTCGCTCTAACTTGTAGTGACCTGAATAATCTTTACTTGCTCTAACTTAAAGAAAGTGAAGATTTTGTAGTACTTGTGTCTTGTCTGGTTTATAGGTGAGGCAACTCTGCTAGTTAGATCACGGGGATCTGAGCTCCGAATCGCCTTGAATTGTAATAGAAGACCTTTTTTTTTAAAGAAAGATGTAATATTCAGTCGACTAGAGGCTCTCTCTTTCTATCTCTCTCTCTCTCTCTCTCTCTCTCTCTCTCTCTCTCTCTCTCTCTCTCTCTCTCTCTCTCTCTCTTTACACAGGGTCTGACAAGGTTAAGGATCCCTAGCTTTATTGACAAGCTATTTACAGGTTAAGGATTCCTAACTTTCTCTCTCTCTCTCTCTCTTTATCACTCTGCCACTCTTGTTTCTCTCTCTCTCTCTATCAAAGTCATGTGATGAGTCCTTCCATCCGGACCGTCAAGGGTCATAATTACACTCCTCTTGTTAGAGGTTGACGTCTCTATTGTTCCGCTGGTATTTTTGACGTCTTAATCGCCTCGCATTTCTCTAGGGATTGGGCTGGCGGTTCTCTTTAGTGGAAAATATCTTAATGATGTAATTAAGTCTTCAGCGAGATCTTTAAACGACTGTTTTGAGGTACCGCAGTGATGTTTAACGACCCTATAATATATTTGCGAAAGAATTAACGTTGCTCTGAGTTTTTCACAGCGGGAGTTCGACATGATCTCGCTTTTAAACCAGTTAAAATGTAATAACTCTGTGACTTTCCTGCAGCCAGATATTACGTTACTCTCAGTTTTTGAAAGAGTTTCACGTGTCACACTTTCTGTTTGGCTTAAACAGGAACGGAGAACTGTTTATTTCATGGCTGGTGTAATAGTGGAGACGAAAGAAAGGCAGGTAGGTTGTGGAGTGCTCAGAGTGGGAGAGGACAAAGAGGGTGACTGGAATTAGTCGACTTTTTAAGTTTGTGTCTTTCTACATTTGGGTCATCTTAGTTCGAGATTTTTACCAGTTTAACCGTAAAAAACTTTATCGCAAATTTTACAAGGAATCTTATAGACACATCCATCAGCATTTTGGGGGGAATTCTTTATCAAAAGTTTTTTTTACTGTATCAAGATTTTTGAATACAACTTTAATATTAAAAGTCTTAAGAAGAGAAGGCATATCAACCAAGTTTTCATGGTAAGGGAGAATCAACATATTTTTAGTTGAGAAAGGGACAACCAGCCTTATTCAACTAAAAATATGTTGATTCTCCCTTACCATGAAAACTTGGTTGATATGCCTTCTCTTCTTAAGACTTTTAATATTAAAGTTGTATTCAAAAATCTTGATACAGTAAAAAAACTTTTGATAAAGAATTCCCCCCAAAATGCTGATGGATGTGTCTATAAGATTCCTTGTAAAATTTGCGATAAAGTTTATTACGGTCAAACTGGTAAAAATCTCGAACTAAGATTAAAACAACATAAATATAGCATTAGAACTGGACAAGATTCCAATGCTCTATTTATTCATGTAAGAGATTTTAACCATCCAATTGATTTTCAAAAAGTTGAGAAAGTAGTATCAAGCAAGTCCATGGTCGACAGGAATATAATTGAATCTTGTTTCATAAAAAGCAGTTTTGACAATAATATGAATATTTCCTTTGGTTTATATAAATTAGATCCATTTATAATTAATAGAATTTGGGAAGAATTTAATAATACACTGGACAAATAATCTTTAAAATTTCTTATTTCTTGGGTAGAATAGTTTGTGGGGTGAGTTGTGCCAAGGACCTATCCAAGTTGGGTCGGCGCGCGTCAGGTGTTTAAACCGTTGTGGGATCTGACAGTGAGGTGCCGGCCAGACCCCTTATATAGCTTCCTTGGATGCTTTACTTTCATAGTTCCTTGATAATGTGAGTAGTCACGAAAGCGCTTGGAATTTCTCTATTCTTTCAGAGTGGTTGTTTTGCATATATATATATATATATATATATATATATATATATATATATATATATATATATATATATATATATATATATATATATATATATAATATATTTATAAATATTATATATATATATATATATATATATATATATATATATATATATATATATATATATATATATATATATATATATATATATATATAATGTCGTGCCGAGTAGGCAGAACTTGCGATCTTGGCTTAAATAGCAACGCTCATCTTGCCATATAGGACAAGTGAAAATTTGTGTATGCAATAATTTCGCCAAAATCATTCTGAACCTAACGAAAAAAATATATTTCACAGTGTTTGTTTAGTATTAAATTATTGTAAACAAATCTAAAATATATTTAGTTGGGTTAGGCTAAAATAAATTGCGCTTGTTATAATAAGGTTAGGTAAGTTTTCTAAGTTGCTTTTGGTGCAAAATTATAAATTTTTACGTCAACATTAATGAAAAAATATATCTTTAAACGTATAAGAGAAAATTTTAGAAAGGGCTTAATTTTAAATGAGTTCTTGCTAATTGACCAGTTTTACATATTCGGCACGACATATATATATATATATATATATATATATATATATATATATATATATATATATATATATATATATATATATATATATATATATATATATCGTGCCGAATAGGCAGAATTTGCAATCTTGGCTTAAATAGCAACGTTCATCTTGCCATATAGGACAAGTGAAAATTTGTGTATGCAATAATTTCTCCAAAATCATTCTGAACGTAAAGAAAAAAAAATATATTTCACTGTGTTTGTTTAGTATTAAATTATTGTACACAAATCTAAAATATATTTAGTTGGGTTAGGCTAAAATAAATTGTTCTTGTTATAATAAGGTTAGGTAAGTTTTCTAAGATTCTTTTGGTGCAAAATTAAAAATTTTTACATTAACATTAATGAAAAAATATATCTTTAAACGTATAAAAGAAAATTTTAGAACGGACTTAATTTTAAATAAGTTCTTGCTAATTGACCAGTTTTACATATTCGGTATGATATATATATATATATATATATATATATATATATATATATATATATATATATATATATATATATATATATATATATATATATATATATATGTCGTGCCGAATATGTAAAACTGGTCAATTAGCAAGAACTCATTTAAAATTAAGTCCTTTCTAAAATTTTCTCTTATACGTTCAAAGAAATATTTTTTTCATTAATGTTATTGTAAAAAATTTTAATTTTGCTCCAAAAGAATTTTAGAAAACTTTCCTAACCTTATTATAACAAGAACAATTTATTTTAGCCTAACCCAACTAAATATATTTTAGATTTGTTTACAATAATTTAATACTAAACAAACACAGTGAAATATAATTTTTTCGTTAGGTTCAGAATGATTTTGGCGAAATTATTGAATACACAAATTTTCATTTGTCCTATATGGCAAGATGAGCGTTGCTATTTAAGCCAAGATCGCAAGTTCTGCCTATTCGGCACGACATATATATATATATATATATATATATATATATATATATATATATATATATATATATATATATATATATATATATATATATATATATATATATGTATATATATATATATATATATATATATATATATATATATATATATATATATATATATATATATGTATATATATATATATATATATATATATATATATATATATATATATATATATATATATATATATATATATATGTGTGTGTGTGTGTGTGTGTGTGTGTGTGTGTGTGTAGGAGGACAAAATTTTCAAACAGCTTCAGGGAAAACCTTGAGTGTTCCCTGAAGCAAGTTTATTTTTTTCTCTGAGGATATGGGTCCCCAGGACAGTTCTAGAGGTAGTACCTCCCTATATATATATATATATATATATATATATATATATATATATATATATATATATATATATATATATATATATATATATATATATATATATATATATATATATATACGCAAAACAACCACTGTGAAAGAATAGCCCCAGTCCTTGACTGACTTAAATGATTTTAACATGCCTAGTTTTGATGTTACTTCCTTGTTTACGAAAGTTCCTGTTGAAGATTTATTGTTTCTTATCTGAAGAACTCGTTAATTATGATATACCTTTGCCAGCTCCTACTATCATTAAACTCATTAAACTTTGCATTGTTGATGCAAAATTTGTATTTAATGATAAGTTTTACACTCAGAAGTTTGGTATGGCAATGGGAAATCCTCTTTCACCTGTTCTTAGTAACCTATACATGGAATTTTTTGAAACAAGGCTGCTTAACACAATCCTCCCTAATAGAGCTAAATGGTTCGGATATGTTGATGATATATTGTGTCTTATGCCCAAGAATGTAGATATACACCATTTCTTTGGCAAATTAAATAGCATAGCCCATTCTATAAACTTTATTGTTGAGTTTGAAGAAAATAACTCATTGCCTTTTCTAGAGGTTTTAATTATTAAGGGTAATAATGAATTCAAATTTAAAATTTACAGAAAACCTATAAATAACTGTTCCTATGTACGCTATTATTCTTCACACCAAGATAGAATTAAACTGTCTGTTTTCTCATCAATGTTTTTGAGAGCTTAACGTATTTGTAGTCCAGAGTTCATAGCTGAGGAAATATCCAAAATTTATGAAATAGCTAATGATTTGAAATACCCAAGAAACGTAATTGATAAATCTTTTAAAATTGCTAGAAATACTTTTTACAATCCAAAAAGGGACAACCAGCCTTATTCAACTAAAAATATGTTGGTTCTCCCTTACCATGAAAACTTTGTTGATATGCCTTATCTTCCTAAGACTTTTAATGTCAAAGTTGTATTTAAAAATCTTGATACAGTAAAAAAATTTTTGATAAAGAATTCCCCCCAAAATTCTGATGGATGTGTCTATAAGATTTCTTGTAAAATTTGCGATAAAGTTTATTACGGTCAAACTGGTAAAATTCTCGAACTAAGATTAAAACAACATAAATACAGCATTAGAACTGGACAAGATTCCAATGCTCTATTTATTAATGTGAGAGATTTTAATTATCCAATTGATTTTCAAAAAGTTGAGAAAGTTGTATCAAGCAAGTCCATGGTCGACAAGAATACAATTGAATCTTGTTTCATAAAAAGCAGTTTTGACAATAATAGGAATATTTCCTTTGGTTTATATAAATTAGATCCATTTATAATTAATAGAATATGGGAAGAATTTAATAATACATTGAACAAATAATAAATTTTAACATTCTTAATTCTTGGGTAGAATAGTTTGTTTGTGGGTTGTGTGAAGGACCTGTCTAGTTGAGCAAGCGGGCCTGTTGCAGTGTTCTCTTTCTTATGAGTCGCGCGTCAGGTGTTGCTTTGTTGTGGTATGTGATAGTAAGGTGTGGTCTAGACCCTTTATATGCCTTCCTTTGATGCATTACTTTTATTGTTCCTTGATAATGTGAGTAGTCACGAAAGCGCTTGGAATTTCTCTATTCTTTCACAGTGGTTGTTTTGCATATATATATAGATATATATATATATATATATATATATATATATATATATATATATATATATATATACACTACAGTGAAAATTCTTGATTTTTTTTTTTCGTCAATAGTCCCAACTAAAATTTAACTGGTGCTTTCTAAACCAGTATTTTAGAACGTTCTAATCCTCTTAAAAATCTAAATCTTCCTTCATTCCATTGGATTCCCATCTTGTCTATTCTATTTGCCCCACTGTTTCAAATCCCATTTACTTTAAGATGGCTATGGTTTTTTTTTTTACCACTATCTCTCCCTATTTTGGTGACCATTACCATAAAGCAACAAGTTGAGATGTATAATACAGCCCCCACTGTGGACGAAACATCGTATATTAAAGCACCACTGTGAGCGAAACATGGTATATTAATAATGTTGGTAGAATTACGGACATTATGTAAAGTAAAAGGACACACGTGCAACTAATGTGACATTTTTATTGTGGGAACGTTTCGCTCTGCAGGTGCTTTGTCAAGCCGTTACATAACGGCTTGACAAAGCTACTGGAGAGCGAAACGTTGCCACAATAAAAATGTCACATTAGTTGCACTTGCGTCCTTTTACTTTACATGGTATATTAAAGCACCACTGAAGGCGAAACATCGAATATTAAAGCACCACTGTGGGCGAAACATTGTATATTAAAGCATCATTGTCAGTTAAACTTAAGAAAAACAAGTACTGGTAGACTGTATATTTTTCGACTGCAAGAAAGCATTTAACAACAGTATACCTGGAGGGTGTTCCAGGGGTCAGCGCCCCCGTGTCCCGCTCCATGACTAGGCACTACAAGACACGCACTGGCCTGGAGTTTCACGACTCACTCGACAGGGGTTCTAACCCCACCCTTACAGTAGTTACGAACTAGAAACTCTGGAAGCGATACAATGTGCAATAATACAGGATGGGAGAAAGCAACAAGTGGAACTTCCCGCTTGTGAGTGAAACGTAATTAAAGACCTTTCTGTAGGGGAAACGTGGTAAAGTATGACTTTCTCCTGCTTAAAATGGTTAGTAATGCCAAGCTGGAGCAGAAGACAACTCTGTTAAAACATGTACAGTCGTACCCTTCAAAATTACATAGACGTTCCTTCAACTATTGGAGACGTCACACCAACTGGAATTAGTTATTTAGAACTTTTGCATTTCTTTATCCATTCTTGAATACTCAAGGATATCCTCATTGTTAAATCCTGCGAATCATCCTCTTCTCTTCCCTTCCCTTCTGTTTCTTTTCTTCCTCCCTACCTGTGGCCTGCTTCCTTTCAGGTTTTCCCTATCCCCAAGCGATGCGCTGGGAAAGGAAGGAAGGGGAAAACTTTAAAGCTCAGTTTATCAAGCGAAAATGGTGAGAGTTTCAGCTTAAGTTGAAGCAGCAGCTTCAACCACTTAGTCTTGCAACCTTCTGGCAGGGAAAAATTGCAGTTGCAGGAGAAGCATTGCATAGGTAGGTTTTCAATAATACTAGTAATGATTATTATGACTATAATAATATTATTATTATGAAAAGTACTAATTGTTCTACTACTGCCAATATATATATATATATATATATATATATATATATATATATATATATATATATATATATATAAAGAATGCCTTTTAACTGGAATTGTAAAAGCCTCTCATGGCTGTAGTCGCCAAATTGACGACACTTGGAGCGGAAATATCGCAAAAAACGACTTTAAAACAAGTCGTATTCAGAGAAAGGGAGGGAGAGAGAGAGGGGGGGGGAAATAGATAGATAGATAGATAGATAGATAGATAGATAGATAGAGAGAGAGAGAGAGAGAGAGAGAGAGAGAGAGACAGAGACAGAGAGACAGAGAGACAGAGAGACAGAGAGAGAGAGAGAGAGAGAGAGAGAGAGAGAGAGAGAGAGAGAGAGAGAGAGAGAGAGAGAGAGAGAGAGAGAGAGAGAGAGAGAGAGTGTGTGAAAAAGAGAAATTTGAGTGAATGATAAAAGATACAACCTTTTATTTCCCTTAGGTTAAACCTTTTCCTAGTCTTACTGTTCCCATTCCTAGCCCCAGTGTAGCCCTTCCTAGCCCCAGTTTAGCCCTTCCTAGCCCCAGTGTAGCCCTTTCTAGCCCCAGTGTAGCCATTGGTAACCCCAGTGTATCCCTTCCTAGCCCCAGTGTAGCCATTGGTAACCCCAGTGTATCCCTTCCTAGCCCCAGTGTAGCCATTGGTAACCCCAGTGTATTCCTTCCTAGCCCCAGCGTAGCCATTGGTAACCCCAGTGTATTCCTTCCTAGCCCCAGCGTAGCCATTGGTAACCCCAGTGTATTCCTTCCTAGCCCCAGCGTAGCCATTGGTAACCCCAGTGTATTCCTTCCTAACCCCAGCATAGCCATTGGTAACCCCAGTGTATTCCTTCCTAACCCCAACATAGCCATTGGTAACCCCAGTGTATTCCTCCCTAACCCCAGCATAGCCATTGGTAACCCCAGTGTATTCCTTCCTAACCCCAACATAGCCATTGGTAACCCCAGTGTATTCCTCCCTAACCCCAACATAGCCATTGGTAACCCCAGTGTATTCCTTCCTAGCCCCAGTGTAGCTATTGGTAACCCCAGTGTATCCCTTCCTAACCCCAGTGTAGCCATTACTAGCTCCTGTAGTCCTTCTTAGCTTTAGTGTAGCCCTTCTAGTCCTACAGTAACCATCACCAACCTGGTGTTGGAGTTTGGTCGAAACCAGCTTCTCTCCTACATTCGTGACCTTTAAACTTTAAAGGCCGCTTCAGTGGTGTTAGGGGGGGAAAGGAGGGGATGGTGGTGGAGGGTCCTGGACCTGTTGGGGAGATGGGGAGGACTTTGCGGAGGGCGGTGAGATGGGAAATTCTGGGTAGGGGTTGAGCGGTGGTGACTTGTGGTTCTGGGGGATAAGAACTAAATCTTTGACTTTGATTCTAAGGAGGAATTACTGTATCAGGAAGAGTGTTGGTGGGTGAGGGTGGTGGGGAAATTGTGAACGGATTTATTTGGTGATTCTGGTAGCAGGCGTGAGAATGATACGTCTTCGGAAGCTTCTTACTTTATTGTTAAGTCGTGGTGGGTACACAGGCTTGTGTGTTGTGCTCATGGCCCGGGAGAGCCATCCCACGAGAGAGAGCTACTAGTAGGACTGCTTTCTTGCTACCTGGTCGCTGTGTGAGTCAGAGAGTGTGGGACCAGCTTCCCACAGACTTGGACAGGCCCAGAGGGCAGCACCTGAGTGGCGCGAAATATGAACTAAGCTGGCAGACAGCAAGGCTGTGTGTGCAGACAGTACAGGCTGTCTACAAAATGTTGGGGGTTAGATGAGTGTAGTTGTGAGGGAGAGGGAGTTGGGGTAGCAGGATGGAAATGGTGATGGAGAAAGAGAAAGAGAGGGGGAGAAAGAGAGAGAAAGGGAGGGAGACAGAGAGAGAAAAGAGAAAAGGAGAGACAGACAGAGAACACTACAAGGAAACCATTTATATTTAATTGTGTGACTATATTTATTCGTGAACAATTAATTACACTCAGGTGATTAATTTACACATTACATAAATTTACATATTCCATTAATTTACACATTACAGAGGCATTACCCATTATTGATGAACGTTGATGCAGTGGTTAATATACAATACTGTAGTTACAATTATTGGCTCTCTCTCTCTCTCTCTCTCTCTCTCTCTCTCTCTCTCTTTAGAAATTGCACATAGACACACACACACAGTGTGTGTGTCTATGTGCTGAGACTCTACCTTTGCAAACACAACTCGGTTAACACACACACACACACACACACACACACACACACACACACACACACACACACACACACACACAAACACACACACACACACACACACACACACACACACACACACACACACACACACACACACACACACACACACACACACACACACACACACACACACACATGATAACAACATATAAAATACTGAGAGGTATAGACAAGGTGGACAGAGATAGGGTGTTCCAGAGATGGGACACAGGAACAAGGGGTCACAGTTGGAAGCTGAAAACTCATATGAACCACAGGGATGTTAGGAAGTATTTCTTCAGTTACAGAGTTGTCAGGAAGTGGTATAGCCTGGGTAGTGATATAGTGGAGGCAGGTTCTATACATAGCTTTAAGAAGAGGTATGATAAAGCTCACGGAGCGGGAAGAGTGACCGGGTAGCGGCCAGTTGAAGAGGCGGGGCCAGAAGCTGAATCGACCCCCGCAACCACAACTAGGTGAATACACACACACACACACACTCACACACATACACACATAAAGCTCTTGAAGCAGGGAGAGAATGGGCCTAGCAGCGATCAGCGAAGAGGCAGGGCCAGGAGCTGTGACCCTACCCTCGCAACCACAAATAGGTGAGTACACACACACACACACACACACACACACTCTCTCTCTCTCTCTCTCTCTCTCTCTCTCTCTCTCTCTCTCTCTCTCTCTCTCTCTCTCTCTCTCTCTCACTCTCTCTCTCTTTCTTTCTCTCTCTCTCGCCACTTTTTTCCTCCTGTACTTCCTCTCTCCTTCTTTCCATTGCTACTTTAAGACGCCTTTTCTCTTATCTCCTGTACCCCTAAGACTTTCTTCCTGGCAGCATCCCATCTCAGTGTGTCTCCACAACATACCATACCCCGGCCGGGATTGAACCCGCGGTCAGAGAGTCTCAAAACTCCAGCCCGTCGCGTTAGCCACTAGACCAGCTAGCCACAATAAGATTCGTCCAACTAGGTATATTTCTACACCATAGGAAGGTTAGCACAGGCACCACTGTGACCACAAATGCAAGTTTTTACAGACGAATCTCCAGCTAGCGTGGCCGTGACGAACTCTAGCTCAAGTCCCCGGGGTATGGTTTGTTTGCAATCGTGTCATTACGACTCCACAACATCTTCTTTCTTGGTTGTTCTTCCAAGACTGTCTTCTTCCTGCGGGACCAGAAGCGGCCCTTACTCGCTTCCTTCCTCTCTTCATCTTTATACATTTCCACCATTTCCTCCTTCCTTCATTTATTTCTATTCCCCCCATTCCCTTTAAATTCATTATTTTTTCATTTCTTTACTCCTCCTTCCCTTCTTAATCTAATTTCTTCCCTTCCACCATCCTTTCTCGCATCCTACCTTAAAACCCTCTGTTCCCCTTCACTTCTTCCCTCGTTTTATTTGAGCCGCCCTTTCGTCCATCTGTTATTATAAATGGCACTTCTTACCCTCTCCTTACTCTCACATCTCAACCTGCATTTTTCTGTACGAATCACTGACACTTTTGATGAAACAGTGAAGGATAGAGTTATCATCGTTAGCGTGTCAAGAGATCGTGTTGCATTGCTTGACAGACGAAAAATACAAGTTTGTCTCAATTCGTTCCACTCCAGTGGCAGAATAAATTGAAAGCCTCTTGTAAGCTCAGCATTTTCCACAATTGGTGCCTGTCAACTGACTGTCAATTGATGCCTTCAAGTGTTGGTAAAGAGAGAGATTTCGCACCACAATTCATCGTTCCTATGGACGTTTTGCTGGTTGTGTATACAGCTAAACCCCGGGTGAAGCCTCGGGTACTGTAATGTACTTGTACTGGGCTGTAATGTACCGGTACTGGGATGTAATGTACCGGTACTGGGATGTAATGTACCTGTACTGGACTGTAATGTACCAGTACTAGGCTGTAATGTACCAGTACTGGGCTATAATATACCAGTACTGGGCTGTAATGTACCAGTACTGGGCTGTAATGTACCAGTACTGGGTTGTAATGTACCTGTACTGGGCTGTAATATACCGGCACTGGGCTGTAATGTACCGGTACTGGACTGTATTATACCAGTACTGGGCTATAATGTACCAGTACTGGGCTGTAATGTTCCAGTACTGGTGCTAGGAAAGGTTCAGTTGTTTTACATCTATGTATTAGCTTCCTTTAAATCAACGTTCAACAAGAACTGAAATGTTTAACGAGAATGTAAATGTCCAATGGGAACGCAACTAAAGAATTAGATTCTGTGGCATCGACTCGTTTCCCCTGGGATCTCACTGCTGTTAAAGCATGGTAGGTTCCTTGATGATGGTGAAGGTTCTTGATCTAAAGAGCTAATTTTCTCGTCCTTTAATGGGTTGAATTTGATTCTGCCTCCCATTTTCCTGGTGCTGTGTGACATTTATGGGTGTAACGCGCCCTATAATAATAATAATAATAATAATAATAATAATAATAATAATAATAATAATAATAATAATAATAATAATAATAATAATAATAATAATTTTAGTAATAATAGCAATAATAATAATAGTAATAGTAATAATAATAATAGTAATAATAATATAATAGTAATAATAATAATAATAATACCACTTCCTTGATTCGAATTATATAATCGAATCAGATCAATTTTTAAGAAGAAATGTACGTTTTAAGTGGCAGAAGAAAGTGTTAATTACATTCGTGTCACGCTAAATGTAATTATCAGTGTACTTAAAAGAGATTTTTCAGTTAATCATATAACAGTAGGAAGTGATTTTTATGTAAATTTGGTTAAAATCAAATTGCATTAATTTTAAGTGAGGTTTGGTGAGATTTCTAAATTAGTTTTGGTCCCCAAAAATTTGTTTTATATCATTCCCAATGGGAAAAAATTACCCATTATTTTGTAAAAGATTTTTTTGTGAGAGTTTATTGGCAGTTTATATGAGAAAGTTTAATGGAATGACCTGTCTGAATGACATGATTTTAAAGGTAATTAGCTGTTTATATTAGAAAGTTAAAGGGAATCGTCTGTTAGTATGACATGAGCCTAAATTGGAGAGCTGTTTATAGAATATGAGCTTAAAGGTGATCTGCTGTTTACATGACCTGAGGTTAAAGAGAATGTTCTCTTTCTAAGAAGAACAGTAGCGTCTTGTGTGAGTGTGTGTGTGTGTGTGTGTGTGTGTGTGTGTGTGTGTGTGTGTGTGTGTGTGTGTGTGTACTCACCTATTTGTGGTTGCAGGAGGTCGATTCACAGCTCTTGGCCCCCGCCTCTTCGCTGGTCACTACTAGGTCCACTCTCTCCCTGGTATATGAGCCTTATCGTACCTCTTCCTAAAGATTGATGTGTGTGTGTGTGTGTGTGTGTGTGTGTGTGTGTGTGTGTGTGTGTGTGTGTGTATTCATCTAATTCTTGGGCTACGTCTTTTTCTCCTAATTCCTTCCAATCAATCTTTAAATCCATATACTGATAAGCATACCTGTAAATTCTTACTAAATATCATTTATTCCCTCAGAATGGAAGAATTCTTTCATACTTTAAGTTTCATACCCTTGTTTCATACCACCTCATACAGACTAACTGTACTCTTAAAGTCTGGTATTCTGGTCTTCTGGGGATGTTACTGTTAATACAAGTCCAAGCACTCGTAGTTTTCCTTCTGTGGTTAATGAGATGAGGGTTCTAGGCTGGTTCCTGATCCTCTAGTACACTGCTGTATACAGTGATTTGAAAGTCTTTGCAAAGTTCCCGGAGGGATGTGGGTGGCCTTACTGTTATGTACAAGGCCAATATTGTCAAAATACCACACTTGGATCCACTTCGAGGACAGCGTGAAACAAGCTTTTATGCCACAAGACGGGCAGAAAGCAGCAACTTCACTCTGGCTGTACCCTTCTCCAGAACATCACTCCATCTGAGATCATACATACCCAGGATGACTCGAGTATGGAACACATTCGTACAGCATAATGATGTCAACGAGATAACGTCAGTTGATCAAATGAAAATGCTGGCCCACAGATGGCTCCAACTTCATCCTGTTCCCTACTTGTATGTCTCATAACAAAAATGCTTTCAAATGAGCTGATGTAGGTAACAGCTCTTAGCTTGCCAATA
>NC_091327.1:19822366-19827366 GCF_038502225.1 Cherax quadricarinatus | reverse complement strand
ACACTACGTCACTGACCAGACAGTATCACACTACGTCACAGACCAGACAGTATCACACTACGTCACTGACCAGACATTATCACACTACGTCACTGATCAGACAGTATCACACTACGTCACAGACTAGACAGTGTCACACTACGTCACAGACCAGACAGTATCACACTACGTCACTGACCAGACAGTGTCACACTACGTCACTGACCAGACAGTATCACACTACGTCACTGATAAGACAGTATCACACTACGTCACTGACCAGACAGTATCACACTACATCACTTACCAGACAGTATCACACTACGTCACTGACCAGACAGTATCACACTACATCACTGACCAGACAGTATCACACTACGTCACTGACCAGACAGTATCACACTACGTCAATGACCAGACAGTGTCACACTACGTCACTGACCAGACAGTATCACACTACGTCACTGACCAGACAGTATCACACAACGTCACTGATCAGACAGTATCACACTACGTCACAGACTAGACAGTGTCACACTACGTCACAGACCAGACAGTATCACACTACGTCACTGACCAGACAGTGTCACACTACGTCACTGACCAGACAGCATCACACTACGTCACTGACCAGACAGTATCACACTACGTCACAGACCAGACAGTACCACACTACGTCAATGACCAGACAGTATCACACTACGTCGCAGACCAGACAGTATCACACTACGTCACTGACCAGACAGTATCACACTACATCACTGACCAGACAGTATCACACTACGTCACTGACCAGACAGTATCACACTACATCACTGACCAGACAGTGTCACACTACGTCACTGACCAGACAGTATCACACTACGTCACTGACCAGACAGTATCACACTACGTCACTGATCAGACAGTATCACACTACGTCACAGACTAGAGAGTGTCACACTACGTCACAGACCAGACAGTATCACACTACGTCACTGACAAGGCAGTGTCACACTACGTCACTGACCAGACAATATCACACTACGTCACTGACCAGACAGTATCACACTACGTCACTGACCAGACAGTACCACACTACGTCACTGACCAGACAGTATCACACTACTTCACTGATCAGACAGTATCACACTACGTCACAGACTAGACAGTATCACACTACGTCACTGACCAGACAGTATCACACTACGTCACTGACCAGACAGTATCACACTACGTCACTGACCAGACAGTATCACACTACGTCACTGACCAGACAGTATCACACTACGTCACTGACCAGACAGTATCACACTACATCACTGAACAGACAGTATCACACTACATCACTGAACAGACAGTATCACACTACGTCACTGACCAGACAGTGTCACACAAGATCACATACCAGACATTATCACACTAGGTCACAGACCAGACATTGTAATCAACACTAGACCACTTTAAGAATTCCTCTTCAGCACGAAAATATAAAATAGACAGTCTGAAAGATTCGGATAGCCCAGATAGACTGAAATATAATAAACAAGCAAATAGACAGATTGAAAGATTTACACTTGTCAGGTAGACAGAATAAAAGTTATTAAAAACTTTATAGATTGAAAGAGTTATACTAACACTAACCCTGATAGACAGACTGAATGATTCACACAAACCAGATAGACTGAATGATTCTTACTAACCAGATAGACTGAATGATTCTTACTAACCAGATAGACAGACTGAATGATTCTCACAAACCAGATAGACAGATTGAATGACTCTCACAAACCAGATAGACAGACTGAATGACTCTCACAAACCAGATAGACAGACTGAATGACTCTCACAAACCAGATAGACAGACTGAATGATTCTCACAAACCAGATAGACAGATTGAATGACTCTCACAAACCAGATAGACAGACTGAATGATTCTCACAAACCAGATAGACAGACTGAATGATTCTCACAAACCAGATAGACAGACTGAATGATTCTCACAAACCAGATAGACAGATTGAATGACTCTCACAAACCAGATAGACAGACTGAATGACTCTCACAAACCAGATAGACAGACTGAATGATTCTCACAAACCAGATAGACAGATTGAATGACTCTCACAAACCAGATAGACAGACTGAATGATTCTCACAAACCAGATAGACAGACTGAATGATTCTCACAAACCAGATAGACAGACTGAATGATTCTCACAAACCAGATAGACAGACTGAATGATTCTCACAAACCAGATAGACAGACTGAATGACTCTCACAAACCAGATAGACAGACTGAATGATTCTCACAAACCAGATAGACAGACTGAATGACTCTCACAAGCCAGATAGACAGACTGAATGATTCTCACTAACCAAATAGATTAAATTATTCACCCTCAAAAACAGACTCAAAAATTAAAAAAAAAAAAGGCATAAATTTCATGTAATAGAACTAAAGACTTTGGAGGAGGAAAACTTGTATTCTTTTAGAGTAAAAAAAAATAGAGAGAAAGAAAGATGGGTAAAAAATTAATGTGCATCAGGGGAAGAAAATAACAAGGGATTCCTCTTCTTTCTTCTTTTGATTTTTTAGTCTTTTCTGATATATATATATATATATATATATATATATATATATATATATATATATATATATATATATATATATATATATATATATATATATATATATATATATATATATATATATATATATATATATATATATATATATATATATATATATATATATATATATATATATAATAACAAACTCTTCCTTGTTTTCATTGTTTTTTACCGTTTCTTTTTATTAATGACAACCGAAGTACCGACACGCGAGGTATATACACCGTGAGGTGTATATACCCTGTACTGAGAGTTTACCTTAATCCCTATTTTAGGTATTAAACTACTCTTGTTTGGCTGTAAACAGGTTACATTCAGCCTTAATGACCTTCGTGTAGTCGATAGGCTTGAAACCCCACTACCCAACCAAGAAACGGAGGAATAATAATTAAAAACTGACTGAGGCGTTTTATCATTAAAGAAAGAGAGAAGAGGACGGTGGAAAAAGAATTTATCTCCGTCGTCTTGAAAATATCCATCATGTGGGAAAAATGCGGCTGCGAGCGAGCGAGAGGCTGGATTAAGACGGAGGATTAATGGAACTTGTGGGAAGTGTGGATGGGGTGAAGAATGTTTGTCTTGAAGGCCAAAAAATTGATAGTGGGGGAGAACGTAAGACAATGGTGTTTGTCTAGAAGGCCAAGAAAGTGATAGTGAAGGAACTTAAGCTACCGGTGTTTGTCAAGAAAGTGATAGTGAGGGAGCTCAAAACGCTAATGTTTGTCGAGAAAGTGATAGTGAGAGAGCATAAGACACTAGTGTCTGGTGTGTAAGGTCGATGTGAGTATTCTTCAGTGCGGTTACTGGTACACCTTTGGTACACCTTTGGAGCTACATGGTTGCCTTGCCTGAACCGTCTCTTATCACCACACCTCATCTCTTTCTCACTCTTATTAATTTGCACTTGTTATTAGTTGGATCTCGTAGTTAGTTTTTTTCCCTCAGATCTCGCAACTTTTCCAAGTCATCCTGAAGCCAGTTATCAGTTTCCTCATCTTTTTAACTGGCATAGATCTTTATTCTGGCCTCCTAGTTCCTTATTTCTTGACGCTCCGTCATCGCCTTGGCCCACTGCACTAATTTTGTAAAACGCTGGGTAATACAAACTCTATGTATTTACGAAGAACAAAAAGACACAATACCGCAACTGGAACAATACACAAATAACCCACACATAGGAGAAAGGAGCTTACGACGACGTTTCGGTCCGTGTGACTTTGTAAATGGTCCAAGTCAGACCGAAACGTCGTCGTAAGCTCCTCTCTCCTATGTGCGCGTTATTTGTATACTGTATATTTATCCCTGTATTTCACTTCTCTCTCGCTCCTCTTCCACCAGGTATACAGAGCCTAGTGTTTCTCTGTGGATTTTAATTCTAAGTTGTAGTTAATAGTTAATCTTTCCGTAACTGTTTAAGGTGACCACTAAATCCAGTCATCATTAACTCTCGTCATTCATAACGTTGGTTTCTCTTATGTTTTTTTTGTTATAGCCTCCAAAAGTCTTGCTGTATTTGTCTTGTTTCTTTGCGGATCCCCTTTCTTTCGGCTTGTTGCCGTGCCACTGAGGCTTCCCATCATCACTTTTTGTGGTAATTCACCGCTGAACATTCGTCATCAGCTACGTGAAGGGTAATACGTTCACCACCAGCACCATCACCACCACCACTAGCACTATCACCACCACTATCACCATCACCACCTCTAGCACTATCACCACCACTATCACCATCACCACCACCACTAGCACTATCAACACCACTATCACCATCACCACCACTAGCACCATCACCACCACTAGCACAATCAACACCACTAGCACCATCACCATCAACAACACCATCACCAAACACACTGCACTCTGCAACTGTCAAGTAAATTTCCATAATAATCTTTACTTCGTTGCATATGAAAGTTAATATTGCCAGATATTCTCGCTCGTCCCATCGTGTACGTGATGACCTCACACATATCTCCCAGTATATATAATACGCATACATACAGTTCAGGAATTTGGTCTGTGGATGAATATCCCTTAAAATAAGGTACCTTCAGGAGGTACCTTTAAAGAGGACTTTATAAAGTCTATACTCCCAATCACCGTGAATAAGGTGATCCAGGAGAGCTTGATGGGAGGCTGGGTAGCCTGTGTTGCTTGGTATCTGTTTCTCTTTAGCTGTTATCTTTGAATATATTATAAAGCCACTGCCTATGTCCTAAGACGACTACTACCATCTGGAAGACGACAATCACCAACCACAACACGGTTTTCACTGCCATTAACACGACTGCTACCACCTTCAACATGATTACCGCCATCTTCAGCACGGCTACCACAATCTTCAACACGACTATCACCACCTTCAACAAGACTACCACAATCTTCAATATGACTACCACCGCCTTC
>NC_091327.1:19809866-19812366 GCF_038502225.1 Cherax quadricarinatus | reverse complement strand
CCAAATCGTACAAGAATCACGCGCCCAGCAGAGCTAGGTATGGACAACCGGTGTCAAGAGCAACCGGTGTCAAGAAAGTGTCAAGGTGTCATGGACAACCGGTGTCAAGAAAGTGTCAAGGTGTCATGGACAACCGGTGTCAAGAAAGTGTCAAGGTGTCATGGACAACCGGTGTCAAGAAAGTGTCAAGGTGTCATGGACAACCGGTGTCAAGAAAGTGTCAAGGTGTCATGGACAACCGGTGTCAAGAAAGTGTCAAGGTGTCATGGACAACCGGTGTCAAGAAGCACGTCTAATGACGTAAAATATAAATATTCATTCTTCCTTAAAAGAATGTAATGAGAGATCTTTTGATAGTAGCCAGAGTGGTGATAAAGATAGGGAGAAGGAGGAGAAGGAGAAGGAAGAGGAAGAGGAGTAGGAGGAGGAGGAGGAGGGGGAAGGGGAGGTTCGTTGGAAGGAAGTGAGGCAAGACTAAGATCAAAGGGAAAATGAAACTAGCATTATAAGAAGGTGAAATACGAAGCTTAGGCGGGGAGGGGTGCTCACAGTGCCTTGGGCAGGGGCAGTGCTCACAGTGCCTTGGGTGAGGGGCAGTGCTCACAGTGCCTTGGGCGGGGGCGGAGCTCACAGTGCCTTGGGTGAGGGAGCTCACAGTGCCTTGGGCGGGGCGGTGCTCACAGTGCCTTGGGCGGGGCGGAGCTCACAGTGCCTTGGGCGGGGCGGTGCTCACAGTGCCTTGGGCAGGGGGGGCGGTGCTCACAGTGCCGTGGGCGAGGGCAGTGCTCACAGTGCCTTGGGCGTGGGACGTGCTCACAGTGCCTTGGGCGGGGAAGCAGTGCTCACAGTGCCTTGGGCGGGGGGTGGTGCTCACAGTGCTTTGGGAGATGGAGCAGTGCTCACAGTGCCGTGGGCGGGGGTGCTCACAGCGCCTTGGGAGGGCGTGTTCACAGTGCCGTGGGCGGGGGAAGCAGTGCTCACAGTGCCTTGGGCGAGGGGGCAGTGCTCACAGTGCCGTGGGCGGGGGCGGTGCTCACAGTGCCTTGGGCGGGGGGGCGGTGCTCACAATGCGTGGGCGGGAGCAGTGCTCACAATGCCTGGGCGGGGCGGTGCTCACAGTGCCGTGGGCGGGGCGGTGCTCACAGTGCCGTGGGCGAGGGGGCAGTGCTCACAGTGCCTTGGGCGGGAGGCTGTGGTCACAGTGCCGTGGGGAAGGGTAGTGCTCATAATGCCTTGGGCGGGGTGCTCACAGTGCCGTGGGCGGTGGGGCGGTGCTCACAGTGCCTTGGGCAGGGGGCGGTGCTCACAGTGCCTTGGGCGGGGTCGGTGCTCACAGTGCCTTGGGCGCTGGGGCGGTGCTCACAGGGCCGTGGGCGGGTAGCAGTGCTCACAGTGCCGTGGGCGGGGCAGTGCTCACAGTGCCGTGGGCGGGGGGGCGGTGTTCACAGTGCCGTGGGCGGGGGTGCAGTGGTCACAGTGCCGTGGGCGGTGGGCAGTGCTCACAGTGCCGTGGGCGGGGGCGGCGCTCACAGTGCCGTGGGCAGGGGCGGTGCTCTCAGTGCCGTGGGCGGGGTGGCAGTGCTCACAGTGCCGTGGGCGGGGGGCAGTGCTCACAGTGCCGTGGGCGGGGGGGAGTGCTCACAATGCCGTGGGGGGGGGGAAGTGCTCACAGTGCCGTGGGCGGGATGGGGTACTCACGGTGTCGTGTGCGGGGAGCGGCGCTAACAGTGCCGTAGGCAGGCGGCAGTGCTCACAGTGCCGCGGGCGTGGGGTACTCACAGTGCCTGGACGGGGTACTCACAGTCCCTGGACGGGGTACTCACAGTGCCTTGACGGGGGGGTACTCACAGTGCCTGGACGGGGAAGGTAGTCACAGTGCCTGGAAGGGGGGTTACTCACAGTGCCTGGACGGGGGGGTGCTCACAGAGCCTGGACGGGGGGTGCTCACAGTGCCTGGACGGGGTGCTCCCAGTGCCTGGGCAGGGGGGTGCTCACAGTGCCTGGACGGGGTTGTGCTCACAGTGCCTGGACGGGGTGGTACTCACAGTGCCTGGACGGGGGGAGGATGCTCACAGTGCCTGGAGGGGGAGTACTCACAGTGCCTGGACGGAGGGTACTCACAGTGCCTGGACGGGGTACTCACAGTGCCTGGACGGGGGTAGTCACAGTGCCTGGACGGGGTACTCACAGTGCCTGGACCGGGGTACTCACAGTGCCTGGACGGGGTACTCACAGTGCCTGGACGGGGGTTAGTCACAGTGCCTGGGCGGGGGTACTCACAGTGCCTGGACGTGGGGTAGTCATAGTGCCTGGACGGGGGTAGTCACAGTGGCTGGACGGGGTACTCACAGTGCCTGGACGGGAGGTAGTCACAGTGCCTGGACGGGGGTACTCACATTGCCTGGACAGGGGGTAGTCACAGTGCCTTGACGGGGGTAGTCACAGTGCGTGGACGGGGTACTCACAGTGCCTGGACGGGGTACTCACAGTGCCTGGACGG
>NC_091327.1:19779866-19804866 GCF_038502225.1 Cherax quadricarinatus | reverse complement strand
TGTTGAGTATGTTTACGGCCAGATGCCAGACGCCTTGAATCGTTACTTGTGCTTGAAATATAATATATATATATATATATATATATATATATATATATATATATATATATATATATATATATATATATATATATATATATATATATATATATATATATATATATATATATATATATATATATATATATATATATATATATATATATATATATATATATATATATATATATATATACATATATGTATATATATATATATATATATATATATATATATATATATATATATATATATATATATATATATATATATATACATACATATACATATATATACTATGGGGGAGGAGGTCACATACCTTTATATGTATATTTTCATACGTAGAGTAACGCAGAAAAATATTACCATTTTCTCAAAAGAAATCACAATGAACAACTCTGAATAATTTGCCAATAACTGAATTATCACCAGTTGCCTTCTAGAATGAAAATTTTATTTTTTTGGTTAAGGTTTAGGGCAATTTGTTTATATAAAGGTTCTACAAACCAGTTATTTATAGAACACAGTATAACAAATAAAGTAGAGGACAGAAAAATTACCAACTGGATAATGAGAACCTTAAAAAAACAAAGGGAAATAGCGTCAGTGGGAATGTTGTTGTCCAGATCACTTGTGTTCTTGCGTCTACAATGTTGTTCTGTGCTCACAACTCAGTTTAAGGCACGAGTGATATTAGAGCTGAGAAAATTTTAGTTTTTCAAAGCTAGTTTATTGGCCGGATAGAGCAAATATAACATTTAAACCACTTGGAACATGTCAAAGCACTTGGAGTGTACTGTCTGGAGAAACAGTTGATGATAGTTACTTTAGGACCTGGTCTTAAATCTGCACTCTGCAATAACAATATACTGTAGTAAGAGTTATGAGTGGAAGTGTAATATACACAGAGTGAATAGCAGGGACTCCATGGACACGATATGAGAGCACTGTGTCAACATCCGTTAGTCTAGATTATTCAACTTTCAACTGCCAGATATCAGATATATTGCTGGACAAAAATATAGAGGTCTTCAAGAGGAGACTGAACTACTTCCTCACCCAAGAGCCAGATCAGTTAGACTCTGGTGGAAATGGGAGCCAGCGTGCCGCTAACAGCAGAAGTCTGGTTGAACAGGCAAGCAACAGGGAAGCCTGACCTCAGGTCGGGCTGCGAGGGTTGACAATCCGTCGAGACTGATAATATCACAGGCGTGAGATTCAGGTATTGTGAGTAGGTGAGATGTGGAGGGAGGCGGCATTAGTAAGTGTGTGTGGAGAGTGCCTTATAGACTGCATGTGGAGAGAGTGTGAGCAGAGTGCGTGTGGAGACTGTGTAAATGCGTTGGAGTGCTTTCCCTCTTTTCACAGTCTCCTCCACCCTGGCTAACTTCCACCAAACTGAGTTACGTTCGTGTTTCCGACACGTAAATTGTCTTAAAAGCCCAGCTGTGGCAGTATATCCTGGGTCCACCCGTTGTTCCTCCTGGGTCCACCCATTGTTCCATCCTGGGTCCACCCGTTGTTCCATCCTGGCTCCACCCATTGTTCCATCCTGGGTCCACCCGTTGTTCCATCCTGAGTCCACCTGTTGTTCCATCCTGGGTCCACCCATTGTTCCATCCTGGGTCCACCGGTTGTTCCATCCTGGGTCCACCCGTTGTTCCATCCTGGGTCCACCCGTTGTTCCATCCTGGGTCCACCCGTTGTTCCATCCTGCGTCCACCCATTGTTTCATCCTGGGTCCACCCATTGTTCCATCCTGGGTCCACCCGTTGTTCCATCCTGCGTCCACCCATTGTTTCATCCTGGGTCCACCCATTGTTCCATCCTGGGTCCACCCGTTGTTCCATCCTGGGTCCACCCGTTGTTCCATCCTGGGTCCACCCGTTGTTCCATCCTGGGTCCACCCGTTGTTCCATCCTGGGTCCACCCGTTGTTCCATCCTGGGTCCACCCGTTGTTCCACCCTGGGTCCACCTGTTGTTCCATCCTGGGTCCGCCCGTTGTTCCATCCTGGGTCCACCCGTTGTTCCATCCTGGGTCCACCCGTTGTTCCATCCTGGGTCCACCCGTTGTTCCATCCTGGGTCCACCCATTGTTCCATCCTGGGTCCACCCGTTGTTCCATCCTGGGTCCACCCATTGTTCCATCCTGGGTCCACCCGTTGTTCCATCCTGGGTCCACCCGTTGTTCCATCCTGGGTCCACCCGTTGTTCCATCCTGGGTCCACCCATTGTTCCATCCTGGGTCCACCCATTGTTCCATCCTGGGTCCACCCATTGTTCCATCCTGGGTCCACCCATTGTTCCATCCTATCCCAGTTCAACTCTCTGTTCTACTTTAGCTCAACGGGTAGAGCGCACTCTGTAAATTTAAAACAATAATCTACCCTTGATCCACCTCCTAATTTCATCCTTAGTCTGTCCTTCCTCTATCTATGGAATACTCTTTATTCTATTTTATTCACCCTTTGTTATTTGTCCTCCCTTTATTCACACATTGTTGATCTTTAGTATATTATTAATCTTCCATTAGTTCTCCCTTAATCTGTTATTAGTGCTTCCTTTGTCTGTGTAATCCCATGTTTTGTCCTTGGTTCTCTTCAGTGTATGTCCATGTTCCATTCTTGTTCCAGCCTTGGTTCACCTAATGGTTCATTCTTGTTCCAGCCTTGGTTCACCTAGCGGTTCATTCTTGTTCTAGCACTGGTCCACCTAATGGTTCATTCTTGTTAAAGCCTTGGTTCATCCAAGTTCTGCTCTTTTTAAATCATTATTCCATCTATTACCCATTATTATTCATTCTTGGGTCCACAAATGGCCCTCGCTTGTTGGACCCTTTGCAAATCCATGGTCCACTCTTGGACCATAATTGGCCTAATCTTAGTGTAGCTGTGACTTCATTCTATTTACATCTTTGCTTAGATTTATATGTTCCTAATCTAGGATAAAGAGACTAAGGAGAAGAACATGAACTAAAAGTGGAGATAAATAAGAAATGAGAGAAATAGGTGAAGAAAGAGAAGAAGACGTACGAGAATTACAGAGAGACATAGATGTCTGACGAGGGGAGAAGGCGACACTGGATAAGAATTTAGGAGAAGAGTGAGGCAGGGAAGAACAAGGGGAAAGATTAGTAAGAATGAAGCGAGTCAGTTTCCTGAATGTTAACACTGGTGTTGTGGAGAGAAGAATATCGAGAAGGAAGTCATACGTCAACAAGACATGAAAGAAGGCAGGTAGGAAGGAAGGTAGGGAGGAAGGTAGGAAGGCAGGTAGGAAGGAAGGTAGGAAGGCAGGTAGGAAGGAAGGCAGGAAGGCAGGTACGAAGGAAGGAAGGAAGCTGGGAAGGCAGATAGGAAGGAAGGAAGGAAGCTAGGGAGGCAGATAGAAGGGAAAGAAGGAAGGCAGGTAGGAAGGAAGGTAGGAAGGCAGGTAGGAAGGCAGGTAGGAAGGTAGGAAGGCAGGTAGGAAGGCAGGTAGGAAGGCAGGTAGGAAGGCAGGTAGGAAGGCAGGTAGGAAGGCAGGTAGGAAGGCAGGTAGGAAGGCAGGTAGGAAGGCAGGTAGGAAGGCAGGTAGGAAGGCAGGTAGGAAGGCAGGTAGGAAGGCAGGTAGGAAGGAAGGTAGGAAGGCAGGTAGGAAGGCAGGTAGGAAGGCAGGTAGGAAGGCAGGTAGGAAGGCAGGTAGGAAGGCAGGTAGGAAGGCAGGTAGGAAGGCAGGTAGGAAGGCAGGTAGGAAGGCAGGTAGGAAGGCAGGTAGGAAGGTAGGTAGGAAGGCAGGTAGGAAGGCAGGTAGGAAAGCAGGTAGGAAAGAGGTAAGTAAAGGAGGAACGGAGACAAGAAAGGGAATGAAGGAGGGAAGAGAGGAAGGTAAGAGAGAGAGAGAGAGAGAGAAAGAGAGAGAGAGAGAGAAAGAGAGAGAGAGAGAGAAGGAAAGACTACGAGAGAGGTAGAAAATGTCAATACTTCCAGCTGGGTTCTCAGTAAGTACAGAATGAATTATTTATGTCAATGACGTCACTAGAATACGTCAACTATGACGTCACTCTAACTGCATTTATTTACCTATGACGTCACAAGAGTCAGCTGCTATTTCTTTAGTCAAATTATGTCGTTTTTATTTTTTTCTAAATATTAATTTTGCAATTCAGCTATTTCAACATTTTTTTTTAATTATAACTAAAAATCCCTACATTTTTTTTTAATCCATTAAATGAGCTCCTTCATTAAGTTATACACATTCATTTATTTGTATACATTTACTTGTATACACATGTATTATACACATATAAATGTATTTGCATGCATTTGTAAATGAAAATAAATACGCATATTCTAGCGTATTTTGGGTGAGCTGCAATAAGCTTAGAGAGCTCTACATTTATGTTAGTAATAATGATAATTATAGTTTTAAATTATACATCTTTAAAGAAGACGCAAATTATAGTAATTGCAGCGATACGATAAATTCCAGCCAAGGCCGAGCCAATTATAGGATGATGTTTGTGAGTTTGTTTTGTGGAATATTTAATTACATAATATGGTACAAAAGATTTAAGAGATACATTGTTGATATAATGGTGGCATATACGGTACATGTTGTTACGTGTGTATCACCGATTATAGGCGAAAATCTCATCCAGCTCCTCAGAGCTGGGGCGTGTGCCCAAAATACAGCAGGCATTACCCCTTTGAACAGCCGCACTGAGCCGCTGGAACAGAAAACTAGCTGCCCTGGGAGCCCTAGTTACCCTGATGAGTCTTTTTCCCAGCTCCTTAAGGAATTAAGATGCATTCTTTCCCCATGAGCCAAGGGTCTCTCAGCCTATGGGAACAAACATATAGTGATGGGCAAGTTCTCCATATTTTCTAGACTTCTGGGACTCCCTGAAGCTGGCAGCTGCCCCTCCTTCCTCCCTGGTGTATTGGAGATAGGTATCAGCCAAGGTAGATGCACATGTGTAATCCCACACCACCTGCTTCCCGTCTGTCCAGGCTTGAAGGGTGATACCATCTGGACGCTTCTGGCTGCCATCAAATCTGCATAGCTGGGGTGGCTCCCTTACTGCTGGGCATCCGGCTGTTGTGAGGCTCCCCTTGATAATGTTATTAACCTCCTCATGTCTTGCAATCTTTCCCTCGGATTTACGGCACACAAGACCATGGTACCCGAATCGGTCTGCTGCTTCACTGCCACAAATACACCTGTGTTCGGCGAGAATAGGGGCGGCAAGTCGAAGGGCAACACCAATGTGGATGGTCTGTGGGTCGAGGCGTGTGCCAAGGCTGGAGTTGGGAACAGCCAACAGAAAGTCCCCTGCATGAGGGGCTCTCACTGCAGGAGTCGGGCTCTATCCTTCCCTGAAACACTCTGAAGCATTGTTAAGGCTATATTTTCCACTATTGGACCATCCCAGTGCGATTGCTTGTAGTTGTTGGGGGAAGCAGGTCTGGTTTCAAAGCCTGTTAGATTATCCCAGATCATGACTCCGTCAATGAACTTTTGGTCCTGGACTCCAATCTTGTCCCTAAGACGTTCAGGGAGAATCGCTGCTACAAGTCCTCTGGATGCAATACATGAGGACAGAAAAGCAGGTAGCGCAATCTGTGATGACTTGCGGACACCAATGCCTCCTAGTCTGACTGGAAGTGTAGCTTGGTTCCACTGCCCGTCTTCTAGAGTAAGGTTAAGTACTTTCGTAAAAATCTGCCTCAGGATACTGTCATAATCGTGCAGTATAGGGTTATCATATGAAGGTGCACATCTTAGGAAATATGTCAACCTGGGCACACTCAAGCACTTTGTGAGAAGGTACAAGGTATCGTAGGTGTCCAGATTGCCTATTCGTTGTTCCATTCTCCTCAACTCTTCCAATTTCTTCCTGATAATTGTGTCAATGGCATTGCTTCCCAGAGGTGCTCCTAGCAAGACACTTTTGTGGGGGCAATGACTGCTGCTCCTGGTAGAGGAGGAAATTTACTACCCTCATCAATTCTACTATCCGCATCAATTCTACTATCTGTATCAATTCAACAACCCTTATCAATTGAACTACCCGCATCAATTCTACTACCCTTATTAATTCCGTCAATTCGTATTGTTCAAAATCACGTCAGAGCCAAATTACACAATGTTGTAATCGTATGTATGCGTGTTTGCGTCATGACAAATTTGCGTCATGACAAATTTGCGTCACACCAAATCATTTAAAAGTAAATTATTAAGGGGAGACTTTGGAAGAGAAGAGAACAATAAACTGTATATTGCCTCATCTTCTTCCTCATCTTGTTCCTCTTGTTCCTATTCTTCTCCTCTTCTTCCCGCTGCTCTTTCTACCTCTCTGGTGATCCTCGATTCTTCTTCTTACCCTCCTTCCGTCTTTTCAAAATTTATAACGAAATTGAAATTTATTAACGACAAAGAAATGGAGTCGAGCCAGAGTACTTCGACACACACACACACACACACACACACACACACACACACACACACATTCACAAACACACACACACACACACACACACACGTACACACGTACACACACACACACACACACACACACACACACACACACACACACACACACACACACACACACACACACACACACACACACACACACACACACACACACGTACACACACACACACACACACACACACACACACACACACACACACACACACACACACACACACACACACACACACACACACACACACACACACACACACAGAGGGGACACAGGGACAAGGGGTCACAACTGGAAGCTGAAGACTCAGACGAGTCACAGGGACGTTAGGAAGCATTTCTTCAGTCATAGAGTTGTCAGCAAGTGGAATAGCCTAGCAAGTGAAGTAGTGGAGGCAGGAACCATACATAGTTTTAAGAAGAGGTATGATACAGCTCAGGAAGCAGAGAGAGAGAGGACCTAGTAGCGATCAGTGAAGAGGCGGGGCCAGGAGCTGAGTCTCGACCCCTGCAACCACAATTAGGTGAGTACAATTAGGTGAGCACACACACACACATTATTCGGCAAGAAGACCGTTTTTATTTGGGCCAAAATCGCAAGTTTTACCTGTTCGTCACGACATATATACACATGGAATGAAATATTATTAGAGACCTTTGTAATTTTTAAGACTGCAAAATCTGAGAGACAAAGTTTGTAGTTCTCATGAGATAGCGACAGTTTTGTAGCGACAGTTTTGTAGCGACAGTTTTGTAGCGACAGTTTTGTAGCGACAGTTTTGTAGCGACAGTTCTGTAGCGACAGTTTTGTAGCGACAGTTTTGTAGCGACAGTTTTGTAGCGACAGTTTTGTAGCGACAGTTTTGTAGCGACAGTTTTGTAGCGACAGTTTTGTAGCGACAGTTCTGTAGCGACAGTTTTGTAGCGACAGTTTTGTAGCGACAGTTTTGTAGCGACAGTTTTGTAGCGACAGTTTTGTAGCGACAGTTTTGTAGCGACAGTTTTGTAGCGACAGTTTTGTAGCGACAGTTCTGTAGCGACAGTTTTGTAGCGACAGTTTTGTAGCGACAGTTTTGTAGCGACAGTTTTGTAGCGACAGTTTTGTAGCGACAGTTTTGTAGCGACAGTTTTGTAGCGACAGTTCTGTAGCGACAGTTTTGTAGCGACAGTTTTGTAGCGACAGTTTTGTAGCGACAGTTTTGTAGCGACAGTTTTGTAGCGACAGTTTTGTAGCGACAGTTCTGTAGCGACAGTTTTGTAGCGACAGTTTTGTAGCGACAGTTTTGTTGCGACAGTTTTGTAGCGACAGTTTTGTAGCGACAGTTTTGTAGTGACAGTTTTGTAGCGACAGTTTTGTAGCGACAGTTTTGTAGTGACAGTTTTGTAGCGACAGTTTTGTAGCGACAGTTTTGTAGCGACAGTTTTGTAGCGACAGTTTTGTAGCGACAGTTTTGTAGCGACAGTTCTGTAGCTATAGTTTTGTAGCGACAGTTCTGTAGCGACAGTTTTGTAGCAACAGTTCTGTAGCGACAGTTTTGTAACACCAGTTCTGTAGCTATAGTTTTGTGGCAACAGTTCTGTAGCGACAGTTTTGTAGCAACAGTTCTGTAGCGACAGTTTTGTAACACCAGTTCTGTAGCTATAGTTTTGTAGCGACAGTTCTGTAGCTATAGTTTTGTAGCGACAGTTCTGTAGCGACAGTTTTGTAACACCAGTTCTGTAGCTATAGTTTTGTGGCAACAGTTCTGTAGCGACAGTTTTGTAGCAACAGTTCTGTAGCGACAGTTTTGTAACACCAGTTCTGTAGCTATAGTTTTGTGGCAACAGTTCTGTAGCGACAGTTTTGTAGCAACAGTTCTGTAGCGACAGTTTTGTAGCGACAGTTCTGTAACGACAGTTTTGTAACACCAGTTCTGTAGCTATAGTTTTGTGGCAACAGTTCTGTAGCGACAGTTTTGTAGCAACAGTTCTTTAGCGACAGTTTTGTAGCGACAGTTCTGTAGCGACAGTTTTGTAACACCAGTTCTGTAGCTATAGTTTTGTGGCAACAGTTCTGTAGCGACAGTTTTGTAGCAACAGTTCTGTAGCGACAGTTTTGTAGCAACAGTTCTGTAGCGGCAGTTTTGTAGCGACAGTTCTGTAGCTATAGTTTTGTAGCGACAGTTCTGTAGCGACAGTTTTGTAGCGACAGTTTTGTAGCGACAGTTCTGTAGCGACACTTTTGTAGCGACAGTTCTGTAGCGACAGTTTTGTAGCACCAGTTCTGTAGCGACACTTTTGTAGCGACAGTTCTGTAGCGACAGTTTTGTAGCACCAGTTCTGAAGCGACAGTTTTGTAGCAACAGTTCTGTAGCGACAGTTTTGTAGCGACAGTTCTGTAGCGACAGTTTTGTAGCAACAGTTCTGTAGCGACAGTTTTGTAGCAACAGTTCCGTAGCGACAGTTCTGTAGCGACAGTTTTGTAGCAACAGTTCTGTAGCGACAGTTTTGTAGCAACAGTTCCGTAGCGACAGTTCTGTAGCGACAGTTTTGTAGCAACAGTTCTGTAGCGACAGTTTTGTAGCGACAGTTTTGTAGCAACAGTTCTGTAGCGACAGTTTTGTAGCGACAGTTTTGTAGCAACAGTTCTGTAGCGACAGTTTTGTAGCGACAGTTTTGTAGCGACAGTTTTGTAGCGACAGTTTTGTAGCGACAGTTCTGAAGCGACAGTTTTGTAGCGACAGTTTTGTAGCGACAGTTTTGTAGCAACAGTTCTGTAGCGACAGTTTTGTAGCGACAGTTTTGTAGCGACAGTTTTGTAGCGACAGTTCTGAAGCGACAGTTTTGTAGCGACAGTTTTGTAGCGACAGTTTTGTAGCAACAGTTCTGTAGCGACAGTTTTGTAGCGACAGTTTTGTAGCAACAGTTCTGTAGCGACAGTTTTGTAGCGACAGTTTTGTAGCGACAGTTTTAGCACAGTTTTGATAGGACAGTTTTATCAAGCAGTTCTTAGGACAGTTTGTGTACTGAAGTTTTGTAGACAGTTTTAGACGTAGACAGTTCAGCACAGTTTTGTAACATTTGAGATTGCTATTTAAGTGTTTGCCTTAGAATTTTCTTATGTAGTTTGTAGAGTTTTGAGGTTTTGTCACATGTGCGATTTAAAGGGTTCTTCTTATTTTTTGTTTGTTCTTTTTGTCCACAACTTATGTATTTGGCCTTAGGTAAAAGGTAGGAGGAAGGAAATGAATGAATGACGGGGGATAGTGAGTGAAGGATAGGGAGAGGGAGGGAGGGAAGAAGGGAGAGAAAGAAGAGGGGGAAAGGAGACGGAGGGGGAGTGAAGGAAATGGACAGGAAGAGGGAGGAAGGGAATGAAGAGAATGAGATGGAAAGGGGGAGACGGATAGGAAATGAAAGCAGATAAGGGAGAATAAAGAAGGAGAAAGAGCATGAATGAGAACGAGTGTGAAGGAAATATTATGATTTCTTTTAAGTGGGATAAAGTGCGCAATGGAAATAGTCTCGTGGTTACTTACAAGCCAAGAGCTGTTACCTCAGGTTATCCATAGTCCAAGAGCTGTTATCCTACTTAGTTCACCACAAAAATGTACTTAGGACACGAACATTGTGATAACGTATCTCTGTGATTTAACAAAGGTCCAGGACCTTTGTTAAGTCACAGCTGGTTTCTGCTGAATTGTTCCAGGTAAGGTATTGTGACTCTTAATTCTTCAATATATTTACTTCAAATTCAAGCTGAGAATTTTTATCCTGTCTCATTTTAGTTACAGGAAAAAAAAACTTTTATCCTACGCGACTGATGACAGGATAAAAACTGTTGTCTTACCTCAGGTCAATTAAAGACTAAGAAAATATATCCTTGAGTTCCTTCACAAGCCGAGAACTGCCATTCTACCTCTGTTCATTTACATTTTTTTTAAGGCTGGCATAGTTAAGTCAGTGGTCACGTGACGCGACTTCAGTTCCGCTTAAATTCTCCCCAGTTACATTGCTCTGTGTCTCTGCTGTGTTGGGGAGAATCCCAGTGGAAGGATAAAGAAAATTCATCATTTTCTTTCTCGTCTGTTTTCAAAATGCTGTTTTTTTTTCTGGGTGGTTTTTGCATGTTTGATGTTACATTACTGAAGTACAATGCGTCTTCTGGCTGTCTGAGATATTGAAACAAGGTAGGGGATTAATATAACTTTCGCAGTGTATGTAGGAGTAAGGAAACAGTCATTTCTCTGAAGTTTCTCTCTCTCTCTCTCTCTCTCTCTCTCTCTCTCTCTCTCTCTCTCTCTCTCTCTCTCTCTCTCTCTCTCTCTCTCTCTCTCTCTCTCTCTCTCTCTCTCTCTCTCTCTCATCACTTACTTTATGCATTACGTACTAATGCAGGAAATTGGCCGACAAAGTAAGGAGGGGAGTGGGCCAGCTACCTCATTTGTAATCCATTAGTGTAGAAGTAAGAGGTGGAAGAGGGACGGAGGGAGGGAGTCAGTGGAGGGAAGGATGGAGGGAGTTGGTGGAGGTAAGGATGGAGGGAGTTAGTGGAGGGAAGGATGGAGGGAGTTAGTGTTTGAGCCCCAGTAGGTTAGTGAAGTAGCGCTTACCTTCCTTAAATTCACACTGGATTTCTGAGAAAAGATGTTCCATCTCTCCAGATGCTCCACCAATTTATTCCTGATTATCTCTTCCAATGCCTTGGACAGTATACATGTCAATGGCACTGGTCTTTAATTCGGTGCGTCTTGTCTGTCTTTCTGCTCGTCTCTAACGACTTATTGTAAATCTGTGCCATAGGCTCACATAGTTCTTCAGCTCCTTCTTTCATAATCCATGGCTACGTGTGTGTACGAGCCCCATCAGTTTTGATTGTCTCCAACATTACAGTTGCTTCACTATTTACTCGTCTGATAAATGAATTCCATTCTTTCTTTGTTGATTATCCCTGTCATCATTAATTATTTAGATATTTCTCTATCGTCTTCTGTTAGTGATCCTCGATCGTTCCTCAGCCTCATGACTTGATCCTCAGCAGTCGTCTTCCTTCTTATAAGTGTATGTACTCACCTATTTGTACTCGTCTAATTGTGGTTACAGGGGTCGAGACTCAGCTCCTGGCCCCGCCTCTTCACTGAACGCTACTAGGTCCTCTCTCTCCTTGCTCCATGAACTTTATCATACCTCGTCTTAAAGCTATGTATGGTTCCTGCCTCCACTACCTCACTTTCCCGACTGTTCCACTTCCTGACAACTCTGTGACTGAAGAAATACTTCCTAACATCCCTTTGGCTCATCTGAGCCTTCAACTTCCAGTTGTGACCCTTTGTTTCTGTGTCCCATCTCTGGAAAATCCTGTCTCTGTCCACCTTATCTATTCCTCGCAATATTTTGTATGTCGTTATCATGTCTCCCCTAACCCTCCTGTCCTCCAGTGTTTGTGTGTGCGTGTGTGTGTGTGTGTGTGTGTGTGTGTGTGTGTGTGTGTGTGTGTGTGTGTGTGTGTATGTGTGTGTGTGTGTGTCTGTGTGTGTGTGTGTGTGTGTGTGTGTGTGTATGTGTGTGTGTGTGTGTGTGTGTGTGTGTGTGTGTGTGTGTGTGTGTGTGTGTGTGTGTGTGTGTGTGTGTGTGTGTGTGTGTGGTGTGTTTAATAACCAATTTGTAATTACCTCTTCGCTGCTACAGGAGCGGAACTCCACTTTACCCTCAATTTACAACTGTAACTCTTGTTATCCCTGTTGAAGGTTCAAAGAAACATGATTTTTTCTACTCTTTCATGCACTTTTATGACCTTCGTAGTTATGTCTCCTCTTTTCCTCCTCTCAGCCAACCTTGGCATCTTCAGTGCTTTCAGTATCTCATCATAATCCTCTTGGATATCTCTTGGATATTTTCATATTTTTTTTCTCTACATGGTTTTTGTAAGGTGTGAGCGCCACACAGTTCCTCCATTGAAACCGCTGCTACAATTGCATTTTATGGGAAAAAATTAAGCTAAATCATATTATTTTATTTCAAGTAGTAAGCCTCAACGCTTTTTTCAGTGATTTATGTGGATGTTTTAGCTAACAACTGAAGAATGTTAGAAAGATCTTCAAACTGCCCAAATGTGTGTTATAAACAGATGTTTGTCAGTGTCTCTATTAATGAATGTAAATTATTTAACAGATTTGCCAGTTGTGACCTATGACATCCTGACAGTTTTATTTACATGCTCTTCCAGTGATATATTTTTGTTAGTAATAATTCCTAGATCTCTCTCTCTCTCTCTCTCTCTCTCTCTCTCTCTCTCTCTCTCTCTCTCTCTCTCTCTCTCTCTCTCTCTATTTCCCTCTCTTTGAAACTATCAACATTTTGTTTGTTCTTCATATTGCTTGAATTTTTTTCCTCTCGTTTCCTTTACATGTCATTTATCGACATTTCATTATCCACTAATTACTCCATTTGCTCAGGGATGAGGGGAGAGGCGAGGAAAGAGGGAGAGACGGGTGAGGGGGAGGTGAGGAAAGAAGAGACAGAGGGGCGAGGGGGGAGACGAGGGGAGAGGTGAGGGTGGGGTGAGAGTAGGGGGGTGAGGCGGCACTGGTGAGAGGAATCAATAGCGCACGGTTTCAACAGGACCCCGTGAACACGTGCTGAGGGGTTGGGGGGGAGGAGGTGGTGGTGGTGGTAGAAGCAGGTGTTTGAGATGACAGGTGAGGGGAAAGATGTTGATTGGGAGGATGAGGGGTGGTAGAAGGGATGGAGGGGAAGGAGTTTAACGTTTCAGTGATATCAGCTGCATATGTGATATATTCTAGCTGACACTACCTGGCTGATAGTGCCTTGCTGACACTATCTGGCTGACACTGCCTTGCTGACACTACCTGGCTGACATTGCCTTGCTGACACTACCTGGATGACACTGCCTTGCTGACACTACCTGGCTGACACTGCCTTGCTGACACTACCTGGCTGATAGTGCCTTGCTGACACTACCTGGCTGACATTGCCTTGCTGATACTACCTGGCTGACACTGCCTTGCTGACACTACCTGGCTGATAGTGCCTTGCTGACACTACCTGGCTGACATTGCCTTGCTGATACTACCTGGCTGACATTGCCTTGCTGACACTACCTGACTGACACTGCCTTGCTGACACTACCTGGCTGACATTGCCTTGCTGATACTACCTGGCTGACATTGCCTTGCTGACACTACCTGGCTGACATTGCCTTGCTGACACTACCTGGCTGACACTGCCTTGCTGACACTACCTGGCTGACATTGCCTTGCTGATACTACCTGGCTGACATTGCCTTGCTGACACTACCTGACTGACATTGCCTTGCTGACACTACCTGGCTGACACTGCCTTGCTGACACTACCTGGCTGACATTACCTTGCTGACACTACCTAGCTGACATCACCTTGCTGATCCTGTGTGTTTATAAATGAGACACTTATGCAACATGTATGCAACTTTATTCTCGAAACGTTTCGCTAACCAGTGGCTTCTTCAGTCCAATACAGAGAAGAGCGGTGGAAGATGAAGGAGAGTTTGAGGTAATCAGTCCCTAATCCTGGAACAGATGTGTTCGATTCATCAGTCACTTTCTCAAGACTGATGTGCTGAATTTATCGGTTCCAGGTTGAGGGACTGATTACTTCATTTTCCTCTTCAGTTTCCACCGTTCTTCTCGGTATTGGACTGAAGAATCCGCTGGCTCGCGAAATGTTTCCAAGAATAAAGATACACAAATATTGTACAAGTGTCTCATTCATAAACCTGTCGGTTTTTCTAAACCGTTTATACGGGTCCTCATAGCAAAACCTGCGTTGTGTCTCCAAGATCTGATTTATGGTTCAACGAACCTGATTTGTGGGCCAGTGCCCTGCTTTATAGCGCCAGGTTCCCAGTATAAATCAGTATTTGTTGATTTATGTTCCATCAGTCGCAAATGCTAATGTCAGACCCCGAAAAAATATCAGTGGAGACTGAGGGGTAATCAGGTTTCATCCGAGGAAAAGAAGGAGTCCAAATATAATGGATGCTCTAAAGGGGCACATTAATAATAATAATAATAATAATAATAATAATAATAATAATAATAATAATAATAATAATAATAATAGTAATAATAATAATAATAATAATAATAATAATAATAATAATAATAATAATAACTATAATAATAACTATAATAATAATAATATTATTATTATTATTATTATTATTATTATTATTATTATTATTATTATTATTTTAGGAATTTTCTAGATCTTAAGCCAAGCAAAAATATTAACAATTATTTATATAATGACCACAGAGTTAAATGATGCAGGTGTGTGTGCGTATGTGTGTGTGTGTGTGTGTGTGTGTGTGTGTGTGTGTGTGTGTGTGTGTGTGTGTGTGTGTGTGTGTGTGTGTGTGTGTGTGTGTGTGTGTGTGAGCTAAACGTTGTTTCAATAAAGCGTGCCTTGAACGTGTGCCTTCAGAGACACACTGTAAACGTTGCTAAATCGACAAATTCTGGAGACCGTGGAAGACGCACGAACAATCTGTTCCGACCAGAACAATATTGTGTAGACCACAAGGCGAAAAATAAGTCTGTCCTCACTTTTGATTTAAATATAGTTTGAGTCGGACATACTGAAGAAAACATAAGTCAGTTTTCCGACTAAGAAAAATGAAAACACTTAACAACTTAACTGCAACTGCTTAATGTAAAATATCACTTAAATACTTAAGTGCTGCTAAATAGATTAAAAATTCACTTAACTGGTACCGGCAAAATGCAGACACTTAACTGCTGCTGAAAAATTAATTCTAACTACTTAGGTGAAACCTATTAATCACTTAACTGCCTATGTGTCACTAATAAAATTAATTAACCAAGTTACTGGCAGTGAAGAATGCAAGAGTAATATTGACACACTAGACTCCGTTGTTCAAACTTTACCAAGACTTGGAGTTTACCATTGAAACACCTGCAAGTTATCACGCTCAGGTAGGCTGTGCTCAGGTAGGCTGTGCTCGGCTAGGCTGTGCTCAGCTAGGCTGTGCTCAGCTAGGCTGTTCTCAGCTAGGCTGTTCTCAGCTAGGCTGTACTCCGCTAGGCTGTGCTTAGCTACGCTGTGCTCAGCTAGGCTGTTCTCAACTAGGCTGTGCTCAGCTAGGCTGTGCTCAGCTGGGCTGTGCTCATCTGGGCTGTGCTCAGCTAGGCTGTACTCAGCTGGGCTCGTCATAGCTCAGTGCAGTGACGAAAGTGTTATATTGAGCGCCAGCTGTGTTTAGTCCAGCTGCTGAACACAGCTGAACACACACACACACACACACACACACACACACCACACACACACACCAGACACACACACACACACACACACACACACTCCACAGGAAAAAAAAACTGGCCGTAAGAAATTTTATCCGTAACTTACGATTAAAAGTAATATCGTTCAATAATAAGTCTGCGGGACCTTCCAGTCACGTTTAATTTATCCCTCACCATCCTTAAATTTTATAATGAATAAGCAACGTTATACACACACACACACACACGCACGTATATATATATATATATATATATATATATATATATATATATATATATATATATATATATATATATATATATATATATATATATATATATATGAGGGGAAAAGGGTGAGTGGTGCACTTAGGAGTCTGTGGAGACAAAGAACTTTGTCCTTGGAGGCAAAGAGGGGAATGTATGAGAGTATAGTTTTACCAACGCTCTTATATGGGTGTGAAGCATGGGTGATGAATGTTGCAGCGAGGAGAAGGCTGGAGGCAGTGGAGATGTCATGTCTGAGGGCATGTGTGGTGTGAATATAATGCAGTGAATTCGTAGTTTGGAAGTTAGGAGGAGGTGCGGGATTACCAAAACTGTTGTCCAGAGGGCTGAGGAAGGGTTGTTGAGGTGGTTCGGACATGTAGAGAGAATGGAGCGAAACAATGACTTCAAGAGTGTATCAGTCTGTAGTGGAAGGAAGGCGGGGTAGGGGTCGGCCTAGGAAAGGTTGGAGGGAGGGGGTAAAGGAGGTTTTGTGTGCGAGGGGCTTGGACTTCCAGCAGACATGCGTGAGCGTGTTTGATAGGAGTGAATGGAGACAAATGGTTTTTAATACTTGAAGTGCTGTTGGAGTGTGAGCAAAGTAACATTTATGAAGGGGTTCAGGGAAACCGGCAGGCCGGACTTGAGTCCTGGAGATGGGAAGTACAGTGCCTGCACTCTGAAGGAGGGGTGTTAATGTTGCAGTTTAAAAACTGTAGTGTAAAGCACCCTTCTGGCAAGACAGTGATGGAGTGAATGTTGGTGAAAGTTTTTCTTTTTCGGGCCACCCTGCCTTGGTGGGAATCGGCCAGTGTGATAATAATAATAATAATAATAATAATAATAATAATAATAAAAATAATAATATATATATATATATATATATATATATATATATATATATATATATATATATATATATATATATATATATATATATATATATATATACATGTATAGGGGGTGGTAGGAGAAGAAAATATTCAAACAGCTCCGGGGAGAACCTGGAGTTTTCCCTGAGGTACGTTTATTGTCTTCTCTGAGGATGAGGGTCCCCAGTAAAGTTACAGAGGTGGCACCTCCCTATATAAATTATATATATATATATATATATATATATATATATATATATATATATATATATATATATATATATATATATATATGAAAATACCAATGAACATAGCCAATAAAACCTGAGCACTTTCATATGCTTAAATATATATGTTCATATATTCATATCCTCTTCCTTCAAAGATGTGTATAAGCACATGAAAGCGCTCGGGTTTCATTTCTTATTTTCCTGTGGCATTTTTTCATATTTTCAATCACTCGTTTCTATACACCAACTTGACTTAATCCTCTAACCTTCAAAAAGTTCTTTTAACTTCCTTTAGTCCTACTCTACCCCCTTTAAGTTGTTGCTAAGACCACTAACTCTTGATCTCCTCCTCCCCGGCAGACATGGCGGGCGTTACTCGTACTCGGCCCTGGAGGACGAGGGCGCCGGAGAGCGGCTGGAGATGGAGAGGAAGGCGGCCAGAGGAGCAAGTAGAGACACCACCGCCCTTGCTGCCCGGAGTTATCTCAGAGGTCACCAGCGTTACTCCCTCCTCGAACACCTGCGTGATATTGGTGAGAGTGTGTGTGTGTGTGTGTGTGTGTGTGTGTGTGTGTGTGTGTGTGTGTGTGTGTGTGTGTGTGTGTGTGTGTGTGTGTGTGTGTGTGCGTGTGTGTGTGCATGCGAGTGTGTAGGTAAGCGCGCGTGTGCCTATTTGTGTTTCAGGGACTTAATGTCTACTCCTTGTCCTGCCTCTTAACTCTCGTATGGTTCAGTCCCTCCAAACCGAGTGGGTCCTATCATATCCATTCCTTAGGCTGTGTATGGAGCCTGCCTACTACAGCTTCCTCTAGGTCATTCCACTTCCTGACCACCCAGAGGCTGAAAAAAAAAAAATTCCTGACCTCTAAGTGATTCGGGTGTTCCCTAAACTGTACCTCGTATACCCCTTTCCCTCCACTCAAAGAGTTTATTTCTGTGTATCCTATCACGTCCCTTGAGTATATGGTGTGTTGATATAACACCTCCTCTAGTCCTAACCTCTAAAATCATCAGATTCGGTTTCTAAAGTTTCTCGTCGCAGTTCGTGTCCCTTCGCTCTAGAACTAGTCTCGCTGCCAACCTCTGCATTTCTCCAGTTCCTTGTCAAGTTTTATCAGATGTGAGTTCTATGATGGTGCTGCGCACTCCAAGATAAGTCTGACATTTTGTCGCATATAAGGTCATGAATGACTCTTTGTTAAGTTTATGTTCTCAAGTCGCGCATTTTGCGAATAAACATTCATAGAGGATGCAGCATTAAATTGTCAGAATTCGTGTCACAGTGGGAGATAAAGATTCTGAGACAAATAGAATCGGGAGAATGGTAAAGAGAGAGAGAGACAGAGAGAGAGAGAGAGAGAGAGAGAGAGAGAGAGAGAGAGAGAGAGAGACAGACAGACAGACAGACAGACAGAAAAACAGAGACAGAGACAGAGAGGAGTACATGGAAAAGACAGCAGAATACTTTAGAGTCCACACCGAGGCTATATGCTAAGAAGAACTATCTACTTCTGTTAAGACTGACAGAGACAGACATAGACAAACATTCTAACTTGCTGAAACTTAGAAAGAGAAACTAAATAACTGAAACCCATTCAGCGAACCCGCTACTGCCAATCAAACACTGGAAAACTGGAACACCACAAGCATAAATTACCTCCTGTCTCCACTAGCGGGTACTCCCACCCTTATCACACATGTACATTGTTTCTTCCTCAGGTTCGCGGATCGACAAGAACTGGTTCATGATCCGGGACGCCTCGGTGAAGACAGACCGTCTCATGACGCTTCAGCCTTTCGACGAGCAGTGCCCCTTTCCCGTCACCCAGGGCACACGTGAGGCCCTCGTCGAGCTCTTCCAGGTCAGTTCACTGCCCGTTAGCTGTGTCTGTGAGGTCAGAAGTTATTAGTCACCCAGTTATTAGTAACCCAGATCATTCCACTAAGAAGAGGTACGATAAAGGTCTTGGAGCAGGAAGAGAGACCTAATAGCGATCAGCGAAGAGGCGGGGACAGGAGCTGTGACTCGACCTCTGCAATTACAAATAGGTGAGTACCCATTAATTGTCCCTCCCAGCTTCTTGTGATACGTAACTCACATGCGCAAGACCTAGGCATGTTCATTGTCAACTGCGCAGCAAACTTTTCCAACGAACGTAGGCGAATATAACTGTTTATTGGGAATAAAGATAACCCAAGTGTTGCATATCTATTTTATTTGCCATTTTATTGGTTTTCTAAACCACAAATAAAATAACACCAATGTCTTTTGCTGAGCGAGAATCTACGCCAATAGAAAGACCCTTAGTAATGAAGTCTTTCACCAAGTAAACGAGTCTTAAGATTTTTAGCCTTTGTAAGAGACTTTGCATTCAAGTCTTGATAAGACTCTGCATAAAGCGAAAAGAACCCCAATGCTTAAATATCTCGAGACTTACATACATGTATTCCTTTGGTCATTCATATAACTACCAGTATGAAGTACCAACAAGTTGCTGAACGAAATACAAATGCCGCACTTGGGTAGTTTTATTACAAAGTGCCGGAAATGTGTTTCATGCATCAACTCAAGAATAAAGATTCCCAAGTGTTGCAGATTTGTTATCCTCTGGTGCTTGAGAGAGAGTTTCACATCTGTTTTTCATGACATAGTTATTCTTGATCAATGGTGCTCACACAGGTCTTTACACCTGTTTACTTACATAATTACAACTGTAGTCACACAGCTGTATCCGTTTGTTTTCACCTAATTACACCTGTTCAATCGCATAATTACACCTGATTACTCGTACAGTTTCACATATTCGCTCAAGCAATTACATCCGGTAACTCGCTCAATTACACCCCTTCAATAAAATAAATATACCTGTTCACTCACTTAATTACACCTATCTCGCCATAATTGCACATGTTCCTCGCTTAATTACCCTTATTATTCACTTAAACAACCACACTTGTTTACCCACATATCTACTACACCTTTAACTCATATGGGACAACTCGGACACCTTTAAACGGACTTAAATCCCTTATCATTTTTTCTTTTGTTTATCGTACAATGTCATCCAAATTTTTTTCTTTTCTTAGATTCCGAGTATATTTTTTTCGTTTATCGTTCCGTTTCAACCAAATTTTTTGGCTAGATTCGGAGTATATGAAAAAAAAATCCTAGAAATAAAGTCTCCCAAGTGTCAACTCCAGTCAAAATTTACAGTCTGTTAATTACCCTCATCAGCATGGCATTTTCCAGGAGGTAAAAAGGAGTGTCGGTGGAACCAAAGTGGAGTGTTTGTCTCTCATTAGAGAGGCGACTCACTCACGGTAAAGTGCGTTTGTTAGTCCAGAGGCTCTAGTTCTCAGCGTCTTGCCTCCTCTCTTGTGTAATAACATATGTGCTTAGTGTTGCGCGGGATAATTTGTGCTTGTAGGTTACCACTTGCTTCCTTTGTATCTCTGTTTTATTATTCTTTGTGTTGGCTTTCTCCTTTTTCCTTCTTTGATTTACGTTAGTTCTCTCTCTCTCTCTCTCTCTCTCTCTCTCTCTCTCTCTCTCTCTCTCTCTCTCTCTCTCTCTCTCTCTCTCTCTCTCTCTCTCTCTCTCTCTCTCTCTCTCTCTCACGCTAAGGTAATTTTATTAATTTCCGTACTTTGATGAGGTACCTCCAACGAGAGTCTGAGAATTATTTTTCCTGTTATCCGTTTCTCCCTGTCTCCGCCAGATGTTGCATCACTGCAGCAGGCCTACTGGCCCATGCTAGGCGGAGCCAATTCACACCCACCTACACCCAGTCCAGTACCTTTCCAACCTATTTTTTTAAAAACTTTTATGACAATGCTTTCATGTACGGTGATTTTAACCAAAAATGAATGAAATAGGACGACAAGTAAGGTAAAAATAATCGTGGTTTATTTCCCCTTATAGTTATCTTGCTTCCTTGGTGTTTCTAGGGAGTATGTTCCACTCATCCATAACAATGTTGACAAATCAGGGATAAGTGTCTCCTTGTCTCCCTCAGGCGCTGCACCATCCCTACATCTACCCGGTGTTGGACGTGGACTTCGCCAACATCTCGTCTTGCACCTACGTTATTACTGTGATTCCCCACAACAACAAGGGTACTCTCAAGGACCTCATATACAGAGTGAGTATTTTGATGTTTGACTACTGGAGGAAATAATAGCTAAAACTGAGTATACTACAAAGTCTAATCAAACAATAGAGCGGAAAAGTAATGTGAAGGACCTGGGAGTGGTAATGTCTGAGAATCCCATCTACAGGGATCACAATAATGCTACTATCACATCTACGAGGTAACTGATAGGATGAATAATGAGAACATTCAAGACATGAAATGCCAAGCCAGTGATGATCATTTTAAATCACTTGTTTTCTCTAGGCTGGAACACTGCTGTACATTAACATCTCCAGTCAAGGCAGGTGAAATCGCAGATCTAGAGAATGTACAGAGAACTTTTACTGCACATGTCAGTTCCAGCAAGCACCTTAACTACTGGGAACGCTTGGAAGCACTTGACTGGTACTCACTGGAGCGCAAGCGAGAGAGATACATCATAATCTACACCTGGAAGCTCCTGGAGTAACTGGTCCTTAATTTGCACACAGAAATCACTCCCTACGAAAGCAAAAGACTTGGCAGGTGATGCAACATAGGCCCAGTGAAAAGCAGGGGCGCCATTAGTACACTAAGAGAAAATACAGTAGGTGTCCGGGGCCCAAGACTGTTCAACAGCCTCCCTCCAGCCATAAGAAGAATTTCCAATAGATCCCTGGTTGTCTTCAAAAGGGAGCTGGACAGATACCTAAAGTCAGTGCCGGATCAGCCGGGCTGTGGTTCGTACGTTGGACTACGTGCGGCCAGCGGTAACAGCCTCGTTGAACAGGCCCTGATCCACCAGGAGTCCTGGTCATGGATCGGGCCGCGGGGGCGTTGATCCTCGGAATAACCTACATGTAGACTTCAAGTAGGTTGACCTGTTGAAGGGTCTGGGAGTCATTGTTTCCCAGGACCAGTCCCACTTTCTTGTTGTTAGCCAGATTATTCAGCCTATTATGTGTTAGTAGCACACAGTCCACCGTAAGCTCCATAGCCTGGGTGATCAGGGACCATCAGGAGGAACCGGTCAAGTTTCCCCTTTAAAGAGAGTTATGGATCTGTTGGTTATAATTTTCCCCTTGTGGATACGATAGTCAGATATGCACAACTAACTCATAAATTGTAATTGAAAACTGGACGACGTTTTGGTTCCTCTTCGACCATTCATCGACTCACGACTTGATAATATACCAGGGCGAACTGAAAAGTTCAATTTTCCTTACCAGTTTTCGGGTTAGCTGCGATAAAGTGTTTCCTTGTCGTATTTCATCACAAAGGAAGGGCTGCACACATAAAGTAATGAAATACATCAGCCCGAGATGGGAGACTTCAGTAGTACGATAGGGATTACGTCAAGCATTGCAGTATGGATTAAGTACCTACTGAAGCTTCGAAGGTTTCCGTCCGGCAGTGCTGGAATTACCTTTACTTAGATTGTCATACCCACACTGAGTACCTTCTGCCAAACATGTTTACACACATACATCCAATCCATCCATCCCAGGCCTGTATAATATTTACCTACAATGCGTTTTCAGAGTCACTGGCAAGACGACTGGAGTGAGAAATACCAGCAGAGGTCAGCAGGTCTGCCAGTGGGGCAGGTTCAGCGGCTTGGACGGCAGGTGTTGGAGGCACTGCTCTTCCTCCAGGACCGAGGCTTCCCTCCCTGTGGACACCTTCACTCCGGCAATGTGGTCCTCCAGAACGGCGTCGCCAGGTACGTTTCTCAGGAGGATCGTCCTTTCCTCAGGAGTGTTTCTCTGTAACGCAGTGGGCGGTGCCGTCATATATACTGCTACAAAAGAATTTCCCGAGTGGTGGAAAAAATTGGAATTTCTCCCTGCCTTGCTTACGGTGTCAGTAATCCTTGTGGTCGGTAGGATAATATTTGTCAATTTGGTCAAAAAATGAAATATATTTACGAATTGTTAAGAGAGAGAGGGAAAGAGAGAGAGAGAGAGAGAGAGAGAGAGAGAGAGAGAGAGAGAGAGAGAGAGAGAGAGAGAGAGATTTAAAATACATATAGGCAGACCGACACCTGTTCCATATGCTTCTGAAATTTGAATCTAATTATCTCCGTCTTTACAATTATTCATTCCTATGAGTCTCTCTCTCGCCGTTTGCCTTTTTATATTTTAGCCACGCAGGAAGATAATACACGACAGTTCTTAATCTAGGTAGAAGTAGATAGTTATTCTCAGCTGACAGCCTTGATACAGATTTCCAAACACTCTTCTATCTACATTTCCCATACACTACCTCTCTCCTTTTCTCCAGCTAACGACCCCTCTTGCTCCATGTCTTCCTCAGTAACTTGTACTTGTCTTCTTCAACAGACTCTCAGGCGTGGAGAACACACTCCTGGGACTCACCTCCAGGATTTACCCCATTATCAAGAGACGTCTCAGGGACAATAGGGACGCTATCGACTCCGTCTGCTTCGGTAAGTCTACCACCACTAGAATCTTCCCTCGCCTCTGCTTTCTATACACCTGATATCGACATACAGGCGAGTACGAATAGGGAGCGCGTGTGTTCTCGTGCTCAGCAAACGGAGGATGAAGCCTCCACCACGTCTTGCGCTGAATGACCCATATGGGCTTAGCTCGTAACATGAATTAAACGAACAAAATATGCCTCTGATGAGGCTACCAAAATTGTGTTAAAGATAATATGGCCAAAACAAAGTTACTGTAACTGTCATTTTTTTCTAGGAACGAAGAAAACGAGGTCGCAGATCAAGTTTCTGTTGGAACAACGTTTCCTTGTTTAGAGTTTTCATAAACGACTCGATAAAGCTCTATACAGACCGTAACGTTTTCTCAACGAAACCTTGCTCTGCAACCTGGTTGTTTCCTCGTACATGGGAAAAGTAGATACTTCCATTAACTTTGTTGAGACTGTGTGATGTTTATCAAGAATCTGCTAGCTTTATAAGGCGTATGTTAGGTGTTGGGGTCAATGATGATGTGTCATGAAGTGTGGCAGCATTGATCTGGGCAGTATTTATAGCTCGAAATACCGAGCATATCCCCATTCTACCACGGCAGGTGGTAATGTGATAGAAAGCACTTATTCACGGAGGTACTACTATCCTGTCAAATGAATGTGAAATAGAATTCTGTTAAAAGATTTTCACTCTTGCAGGACTGCTAGTATTTTTGTGGTGTTATGAGCCCGTAAAATGACAGGAAAATCTTGTAGGCTTCTACTTACATTCAGTATTCATATACATTTAGTATATTATGTACTCCAACCCGAGGAGGCCTGATCCGGGGAACATAATCCCCGGAACAGTTACCAGACACAGATAACTTTCTTTTATACCTCTCTACACATACAAGTCTTCCCACAATCCTCTTCACACACCGCTCTTCACATACTCTCTCACGCTTTCTTTCGTTATCTGCTTCTTTTCGTCTTAACTCCCCCCTTCTGTGTCCCTAACTTTCCTCTACTGTCCCTCCACTCTCACACTCTTTCTCTTGATCTAAGGAACTGTAGTTATCCTCTTCTTAGATTTAACTTGATTATCTCATATTTCCAAATAATAATAATAATAATAATAATAATAATAATAATAATAATAATAATAATAATAATAAGAAGAAGAAGAAGAAGAAGAAGAAGAAGAAGAAGAAGAAGAAGAAGAAGAATTGAATGGATTCTCTCGTACCTTACATGGAACTTAATTACCTCCCATTCTCCAACAGCTTCATGTTAT
>NC_091327.1:19712366-19774866 GCF_038502225.1 Cherax quadricarinatus | reverse complement strand
TGTGTTGTTTTTAATACTGATTAAGTGTTATGCTTCCTCATACTGGTAGTAATTTTGTAAATAAAACTTACAGAGTACATAGATAATGAGGCTGAAGGGTATACCACATGTATACAAGAAACCAAGAATGAAAATTAGGCTTTATACAGCCTCGTTTCTAGTGCTATTTTCGTGTGTACATGCGGGATACCTTTAGCAATGTCCTCATTACACATATCATTATCACTAATAGCAATGTTGGCAATAATTAAGTGTATTTGTAAAATTTTTGCTCTCTTAACATTATTAATATACTGTATAAGTTGAGATAATTGACATGTATTGAATCCCAGTGGCTTGTATATAGAATACCTGCCATTATGTATCGGCATTTGCATAATAAATTCGAGATGGTTGTTTATACATGATGTATCATCGCTTATCCATTGAATCCTAGGTAATACATTCATACATGTTGCAGATGAAAACTTAATGAGGATATTGCACTAAACTTGTAAAGAAATAGTTAAGATAAAATTATATGCTATTACCCTAGTGGTTAATATAAAATACATAATGCACAGCAAATATGTCTCGTCGATATTTCGCTCAGTATAAAGCCTTATTAAGTCTTAATATGGTTCATTCTTGAACGAAACGTGAGGTGACAGTCAGGCAAAAATCACACGTCAGACACTTTGAAACGAAAAAAAATAGATTCAGAGCAAGCTATACTTATGGCATCGTTTCGCTACAGAGCGAAACTTTATCACAACTTTTTTTCTGCACCTATGTTCTTTATTACTGTGGGCAGTATTCTGCTGTATTAACCTTAAGAAGTATGTGTAAAAAGTTATTAGTGGCATCTGTTGTTGTTATGGTGTTCCTCCTGTCAAGTTAGAATAATATTCTCCAGTTATTCTGATTAATATCTTTCAAAGCTTCATTAGAGTTTTCGCTTGCATTTGCACCTGTCTTCAAGCCTCTTTTGGACACATCTGTTCATACCTCTAGTTTACCAGTATGGGTAGTTTTTTAATTTATATTTTCACTGTAGACAGAGACGTTGTAGGAATAGCATTTACTGGGACAACGTCTTGGTGAAGCTCTACACAGAGCGAAACGCTGTCACAATATTTTATTTTTTTGCAACCTGAGTCTTGGTGTTCACTCCTATTAATTTTCTTAATTAAATTTCAGAATTTTGTTATGTCTTCAAGAAGTTATTTGTGGTTTTTCTGAGTCTTAAAAAACATTTATAAATTTTTTAAATACAAATGTTCATATATATATATATATATATATATATATATATATATATATATATATATATATATATATATATATATATATATATATATATATATATATATATATATATATATATATATATATATATATATATATACGTAATGAGTTTATATTAAAATACGTTTGGTCTCCACAGTCACAGTTCCAGATTCGATACTCTCCGATGATACGAAGTATTCTTAAAGAAGTCAGAAGATTTCAAAAGCAAAGAAGGTGAGTGAGATGATGTCAGTTTGTTGCTTTATTAGGTTTAAAGACTATCGATTACACGAGGGTCATTAAGGCTGCGCGTCACTTGTACAGGTCAAGGATGCTTTAGTCCCAGATATAAGGGTTAAAGTAAGGTCTAAATGTATATATACTGAGATATAAACTCCTCCTTGTACATGTATATTCACTGCTGCTCTCAGTGCAGACACATCAACAGAGAGAGAGAGATGTACTCTTCAGATAACACACAAAGTAATATCAACTGACTGTTTTACCTTCAAAAATTCAAATTTTACATTAATGCATGCAATAGAGGCTTACTTTTTATATAAATAACTCAGCATGTTCTCATTTACCCGTTTGCATCGCCTCATTTCCTCTCTCCAAATCTATAAAAAAGAAAATTCAAACTGTTGCTGAATTCAATTTCCAATCAGTCTGCAGCGGCGCACACGCTCGCTTACCCGTGGAGACACAGTGGAAGGTGACAATGGTTACTACCTCAGTGAGAGCAGGTAATATCTCCTCACAGCAGGGTAACATATTACAATTTTTTTGAGCTGCCTCATCCACTTGTATCATACCTAGTTGCACAGGGATAGAAATAAAGATGCCAGAAGGTATAATATTACCAAGACAACAGCAAAACGAAGCATTTGCCTGGCTAACATTTCGCTCTTTTGTGAGCTAAACGTTGTTCAAAAGAAATGCTTGTTGTGTTATGTGTCCTTGTCTACCATACCTGTACTGTACTGCAAATATCTGCCAAGTAGTGTCGCAGAAAAAGCATTCAGAGTATGATTAAAGTTTATGAAAGTAAAGTTAATCCTTTATCGTTATTCTGAAAATACAGAGATTATACGAGTTTAGATAACTTGAATTTAGTAAAACTTCTTTGCTAGCATTTAAAATATTAAATGTCATTAGCAATGTATAAATTTTATGATCGTCCTCTGATGTTTTGTGGTGCCTGAGTGTAAACACCTGCAGTGTCGCAGTCCTAATTACAGGATCCTAGTGGAATACTGGGAAGAATAGTGAAGAAAAGACACGTGTTGCAGAACAGCTGTTATTGGGAACAACGTTTCGCTCTAATCATAGCGAAACATTGTCCCGGCGTGCATCTTCTCTTCGCTATCCCATTTAAATATTTTTGTGACCCCTTACACGTTTCAGGAGCTGCTATCAGTAGAGCTCGAATTAGTATAGCACTGTTTACATATTTTGTTTAGGAATGTAGACACATGTATTCTTTCGATCCTCAGCTTTCAAGAGGCTAATAAAACAAGCGTCGTCCGTGCCCACCTTGTCCTTAGACAGGAACTACGTCACTTCGATTGAGTCAGAAGAAAAGATTTTACCAGATGAGGAGTTGTTTCTGGCACTCAAAAGAAACCTTCAGATTCCTCATATCCCAAAGAAAAAAAAAATCCCACACGTGGGTTAAACAGGTTTTTAGGCATAAGTAATTAATAGTAGCCATAAATAGTATTTTATTAGTACACTATATCTTGTTTGTGAATGGTGCTCATAGATAGAATAATGGTGCTCATAGATAGAATAATGGTGCTCATAGATAACACAATGGTGTCCCTAGAAAAATATATCATAGCACACTGGGTGTTTTTACTTATTTTTTTTTAATGCTCGAAAGTCAAATCTTCAAAGATTTCCTCATAGTACTAGATTACAGTAGATAAGTTCAGCAAGATTATGACGAATAGATGTTTTTGAGGGAAATGAAATTTTCATCTATTATATATATATATATATATATATATATATATATATATATATATATATATATATATATATATATATATATATATATATATCAAATTGGGGAGGAGGAGTATGGAAGAAGTGAATGTTTTCAGATATTTGGGAGTTGATGTGTCAGCGGATGGATTTATGAAGGATGAGGTTAATCATAGAATTGATGAAGGAAAAAAGGTGAGTGGTGCATTGAGGTATATGTGGAGGCAAAAAATGTTATCTATGGAGGCAAAGAAGGGAATATATGAAAGTATAGTAGCACCAACACTCTTATATGGGTGTGAAGCTTGGGTTGTAAATGCTGCAGCGAGGAGGCGGTTGGAGGCAGTGGAGATGTCCTGTCTAAGGGCAATGTGTGGTGTAAATATTATGCAGAAAATTCGGAGTGTGGAAATTAGAAGGTGTGGTGTTAATAAAAGTATTAGTCAGAGGGCTGAAGAGGGTTTGTTGAGGTAGTTTGGTCATTTAGAGAGAATGGATCAAAGTAAAATGACATGGAGAGTGTATAAATCTGTAGGGGAAGGAAGGCGGGGTAGGGGTCGTCCTCGAAAAGGATGGAGGGATGTGGTAAAGGAGGTGTTGTGGGCGAGGGGTTTGGACTTCCCGCAAGCGTGCGTGAGCGTGTTAGATAGGAGTGAATGGAGACAAATGGTATTTGGGACCTGACGAGCTGTTGGAGTGTGAGCAGGGTAATATTTAGTGAAGGGATTCAGGGAAACCGGTTATTTTATATAACCGGACTTGAGTCCTGGAAATGGGAAGTACAATGCCTGCACTCTAAAGGAGGGGTTTGAGATATTGGCAGTTTGGAGGGATATAGTGTGTATTTTTATACGCATATACTTCTAAACTGTTGTATTCTGGGCACCTCTGCAAAAACAGTGATTATGTGTGAGTGAGGTGAAAGTGTTGAATGATGATGAAAGTATTTTCTTTTTGGGGATTTTCTTTCTTTTTGGGTCACCCTGCCTCGGTGGGAGACGGCCGACTTGTTAAAAAAAACTATATATATATATATATATATATATATATATATATATATATATATATATATATATATATATATATATATAGATATACATATACACTGTTGGATGTACAATACCGTGTTTACCTTCTGTTATGTTACTATGTACGATAATTATACTCATGAGTACCTGTACCCGCCGGGTTCGATTCCCGGCGGGTGGAAACATTCGACACGTTTCCTTACACCTGTTGTCCTGTTCACCTAGCAGCAAATAGGTACCTGGGTGTTAGTCGACTGGTGTGGGTCGCATCCTGGGGGACAAGATTAAGGACCCCAATAGAAATAAGTTAGACAGTCCTCGATGACGCACTGACTTTCTTGGGTTATCCTGGGTGGCTAACCCTCCGGGGTTAAAAATCCGAACGAAATCTTATCTTATCTTACCTAAATAAACTTACAGTGAAGAAGAATAGTATACATGACATTGTACAAGAGATAGACATGGGGACTTAGCTGCCAGTACAGGAAGTAGACGCAGTGTATGTATATAGAGCAACTTTAACCTAGCATTTGTTGTTGTTATTGTTTTTATTACAATGTTCATTTTCAGTTCGCCTTTCATGGATTAAAGTGTATATAACACTACACATATTGCCACATTTTACGGCTGTTGAATAACGACACAATCATTTCAAGCAAGCAACTAGCCTAAGGCTACTGATAGACGAAATGTGCTGATTAACCTGCAATGCTCTTGCTTGTATCTGACAAGGCTTCTTAGTCAGGTTTGTGTACACATACACTCAAGTTCAGTCTGTCGTCAAACACTCGTTTTCTGTTCTCTTGGAGCAAAGGAAACGAATTCGCTTTTCGCTGGGAGACCTAAACAAATTAGGTGCACTCTAAACAGTTCCGTTCATCCTCCCACTTCTCTCTCCCCCCCCCCACACACACACATTCACATGATTTCCTCATGTTTGATGGCCTTTATCCTGAAGTCATCTGTGAGGTTCTGTTACAGGACTGAGAGCAATTATTTTAGCTCAACTGTTTGTGACAAACGGATATAAATGAACTCATTAGACTGTCGTTTTCAAACTCAATTACTAAATTGTTTCTAGTTAGACCATTGCCGCGCTGTATGGCCCTTGCGCGTTTAGCTCTTAGTTTTGAAATAATAATAATAATAATAATAATAATAATAATAATAATAATAATAATAATAATAAAACACTTGCAAGTGACTGGCTCAGTAAAGTCTGCTTGTATTGTTTGATGACCCTAGTGGGTTTAGCGCTTCTTTTTGATTAAAATAATTGACTTGTGTGAGCTTGCACACAGCTTTTGCAGACGAAAATCAACACTCAACAGCTTTAAAGTACTGTAGTAATAATGCTCTTTGCCACTTAGACTTTTACTCTGCTTCTTCCATAATAAACGAAGGTTCCAGTAGAGGAATTTTGATACGAAAAATTAAATTTCTTAGATTTAAGTAAAAAAGATTTCTTGCTTCATTACACACACACACACACACAAAAAAAAGTTGAGATTAACGTAGTTTGTCAACAGTTGTAGAGAATTATAATAAACGTGATCATTGCCCGCAGTAATAAGTGTTGATTATTTCACCATTGTCATTCAGGATCTACATCCAGACATTAACAGTTTAAGAATATATAAAGAAAGGTTAGTAGGGAAGGTCGCTTAAGCAGTTAGCACCAACGAATGACCAGAGCACAGCCCAATTACAACTGTTCAGGATTCGAAGGTTCACTGCCGATGGTAGTTAAGAAAGTACACAGGTGCAAAGCAATTACTGTGATGACGTTTCGCACTGTGTTTAAACTCTGTGTATATCACTGGCATTGCATTCCAACTTGTAAATAAGTCCCAATATGCTGCTTATGGTATTTTATTGACAAGACATTTCGTCCACTAGTGACGGGTGGAAAATTGATAAAGTCCCCGATGGGCGAAAAGTCTACTCAATAAAATACCATAAACTACATAGAGCAAATCAGTGTTTTACGTAAATGCTTACTCAACACCTGCGTCATTTTCTGTAACTGCCCCGTTCCCGGGCACCTGTTCATTCAGCTGACCTTTTTGTGTATCCTGATAGATCTGAAGTTCATGATGACCGGGAGGAGGAATGGCCCTCTAGGGACCAGGTAATGTTTGTATCATATACAGTAGTAGTTTCTACATGCAGAATGTATGACCAGGTAATGAGTGAATTACACGATAGTGCTTCCATTTGCAGACTAATGGTTAATTTATGATTGTATTATACAATAGTAGTGGTGTATTTTTTGGCAGTTCTGGAAAGTTTGCAATTTTTCTTGTTCTTGTAGCAGACGATTGTAATTTCTTCCGAGCTGCTATCTGATCCTTTATCTAAATGCTTGTAGTTATTGGAGCATCAATGAACATCTGTCAATAAGAGAAAACAAACTCACACTGAGAAGACTACAACAGCAAAAAAAAAAAAGTGTCATTTCTCTTTATTTCGACCTGAGGAGGGCCTGAACTGGAGTCGAAATCTACAACTATTCCTCTAGTGTTGTGTCTACATGTGGGATATCTTCTCTCACCTAGTTGTAGTCACCTGGTTTTTACCACGTGACTACCTGATTATAGCTACCTGGCTGCAGTAACTTGGTTGTAGCCACCTGGCTGCAGTCACCTGGTTGTAGCCACCTGGCTGCAGTCACCTGGTTGTAGCCACCTGGCTGCAGTTATCTGGTTGTAGCCACCTGGCTGCAGTCACCTGGTTGTACCCACCTGGCTGCAACTATCTGGTTGCTCTCATCTAGATGTGTTAATTTCTCCAACGCTTGTAATTTAAGGGTGAGAAGCTTATGTAACTTTATTTCTAATTCTGGTGAGAGATAAGTTCAGAAGTGTGTAAATACAGGTTTTATAGCTCTCCAAATCTCCCAGGGGGATTCACTCCCTATTCTCTTTCAGCGTGGAACGTGGGTTTAATCTGTCAGAGAGGTGAAGGGATGTTTTATATCCTAGCATGAAGCTTAGGTTTAATTTCTAGAGGGGGTTCTCTCCCTCTATACTGAGCTTTGGTTTAATCTCTAACTGGGATTCTTTTTTAGGATTGAACTCTGGTTTAACCTCTCATTGGGATTCTCTCAAAGTAAGATCTGTTTTAATCATTCGGTGGGGCTCTGTCTCAGTTTGCAGCTCTGGTTAAATCCTTCCGGGGATTATCTCTCAGCTCTGGTTGAATTTCTCAGGAATGGATTAGGTATCAGTATGGTACACTCATTTAATCCAGGATTCTTAACTTTAATTGGGTTACTAAAGACCATGTGTGAACTAATCACCATGTCTAAGGAAGATCGAAGTCATGTGAAAGCTCAGTTTTACGATCACTGTGTATATAAATCATACGTAAATGATATCTTGTGCAATTGGATCAGTCAGAGTGCACACGTCAGTATACCTGCAAGGGGAAAACGTCGTATTTTTTTTTTTTTTTAGCTGAAAGGTTCCATAATATTTCATGTCTCATTTGCCATACACAGTTTACGGTAGTTGGGTTAGGTAGCGCGTCGATCTTTTTTTTAGTGGCCAGAGGATCGAGCCTTTGAAGCTCCTCGGGCTAAATGGGCTTACAGTTTGACAGTAATAATAATCATAGGAAGAAGAAGAGGAAGAAGAATGTACCCAGAACTCCCTCTCTCTTTTACTTTAGGATTTTTCCGGTACATGTTCCTCTACTTCTTCCGTGCAGAATTTTTGTTTAATACCTAAGTACTCAAGGCTCCTTCTCTCTCACAATTACCAATTACAATCCTGTCAAGAATAAAGAATGTAAAATACAGTATCTTGGCTAGAACAAGGAACAAACAGCCCCACATTATAGACGACATCTCGATCTGTTCCATGTAATTATCAAGTCAAAATCGACTTGATAATGATCATTATCAAGTCAAAATCGACTTGATAATGATCCAGGAAGAGCCGAAACGTCGTCTAAATTTTCTTCTCCAAAGTGTGAATTATTTCACCTGTCATGTTTCCTTGTTTTAAAAAGATGGAAACATCTCTGAAGTATTTCTCCTACTATGTACAGATATTGCTTCATCTCTCTACTCCCATGTATGCTATACTTTCCCCTGCAATTCTCTCTCATTAAACTAATAAAAGTCAAAATACCGAGGCTAGAGCAATTCACAACTATCCCACGTCCCTGTTCGTCTTGGACGAATATGAGGTTTCGATTCGACATTGGTCCAGGAAGAACTGGAACCTGGATTAGTTGTGGAGTGCAACATGTCTTTTCCTGCCCAGAGTAAGGTCTTAGTAAGCTAGTAATCTCGTATTAGCTAAATTTTTTAGTAAACTAACCTCGGAAATAATCTAGTATTAACTCTTTGCGTCTCAGGAATTTATAGCGAGTAGTATACTATACATATTCCAGAGTTAGATACTCTGAATAAAGTCATATACATAGTAATTATAATAGTTAGAGTAGCATAGAGCTTGCAGAATAATTCTACAGATTTGCTTGTATGTGTATCTTTGTCAGTGGTTTAGCCACGTCAAATTCAAGACAAAAAAAAATTGATTATTCCTTAACTAAAATTTTTATTGAACTACTTAATGGAAACGTAGTCTTATCTACGTAAGATGTAGCAGAATAATTCCACTACAATATTGACCTGAAGTAAGAAGTTTAGTCTCGTTATTTCACAGTTAATTTTATTGAATAATCATCAATGGACTGTCCTATTTTTTTCGTGTTTTATAATTAAAAATATTATGTTTTGGTTATACAAACAAAATTTACATGTTATCTTATCCCTTTAAGGTACAGTTGTGATGCCAAAAAAATGGAATTCCTTTTGCTAATAGAGAAAATAAATATTTGTACTTTTGTTTACTGAGTGATTTTTACCTGATTGCTAATATCTCAGACGTGGGAGACGGGGAGGAGGCACAGCATCAGGCGGTGAGGGAGGCGGGGACACCCCCACCAGCAGCGAGGCCTCAGCCAGTGGTGGTGGAGGTGGGGACGACAGCATGCCTCCCACCTCGGCTTACAACACTCCTACAGCTTCACTAGCTGCTCTTTCATCGCCTACCTCCGATGTGACTCCTTCCCCAGAGGTAAGACGGAATCCTCGTAAAAATTTTCTCTCTTGCAGGAATGCTGAACTTTTCGTCTTGCTTCTTGAACATGTAAGATGACTGATAATAATTCTGACCAACTTCTACTTATATTCAGTATACAGTTATTACCCTCCCGTCTGTTAATAATTCATTTTTAATCCTGTAATATTTCACATTGAATTTAGAAGACTTGGCCTGAACTCGGATCACAGGGGCGATGTTACCAAGAACCATTAATAGATATATAGTAGATATGCATTTTCGATGCAATATTCACTTTTTTACAAGACACCGGCCGTATCCCACCGAGGCAGAGTGACCTAAAAAGGGAAAACGAAAGTTTTCCTTTATAAATTTAGCAATTTATACAGGAGAATGGTTACTAGCCCCTTCCCTCACCAAGCTGTTGGTTAGTTGTGATTGATTATATATCATTTAGGCTCGACAGTGTTCTGTGTGGACGCTTGCTGGAAACATTATCAAATAGCCAAGTAACCCTCTCAGTTTACTTGACTGATAATGTAGAGTGTTCAGAGATGTGACCGTTTACCTCTGATCTTAACAGTGACACCTAAATCTGTAATCGATGCACTTTACCTGCCATAATCTAAAGAAACTGACTCATCAGGTGCTGTCCCATTTTTTCAAAGTCCATTAAATTAAAGTCGATTAAATTGAAGGCTATTAAACCAGTCAATTAAATCAAAGTCCGTAAAACTGAAGTGCATCATTTTTAGCTATGTCATATCTTTTCTTATATTATGGCACTTTTTTGTAGAGATACACTTGTACTTTGAGTGTGTGTATTAATATCTGTCTATTACTCTTGACAAATTAGGGCCTCACGCTTGTCAATATGTCTCATAGATCACCATAATTTTTTAGTATCACAAATTTTCGCTCAGAGAGAACTTTATCAAGTTTTATAGTTTAATTCCCTGATAAAGTTCCCATTGAGTGAAACATTGCTGTAGTAAATACTGATGTTATTTTGCTCGCTTTGAGGGAGACAGCGTCTTAAAGACGCGTCTTAAAGACGCGTCTAAAAGACGCTGTCTTGTGTGACCATATCTTAGTTCCATTGTGTCTTCTACATCGCTTTATCCTTTTCTTCTTGGTTCAGTATTTTAGATAACTCATCAGCAGGTGAACACCTTCAATTTTAGTTGTAAAATAAGGCACTTCGGTTAAGTATGTTAATGTATTTCTTTTGCGAACTTGACGGGTTTAAAAGCCCTTGTGTCTCATTTCAAAATAAACCTCGTTTTAGGGAATTTATTACCATAGTACAGTACGTGGAATAAGAGAAATAATTACAATTAGTGAGCCATGCTCGACCTGACTTGAAATGGAAGAGTTTGGAAATCACTGAAAACTTGTTATTAAGACTGCTTAATTTATTATAATCCTAGGGAAACGCAAAATCCGTAGGGGTATACAGCTACTGGGAAATTGGAGATAATCAGGTTTGATTTCTTCGATCAAGAGCCCTTCACCATCAAGGACCCCATCTTCAAGGGGTAATTGGAAGGTGATAATTGTAAAGAAGCACTTAATTGCACTTAAGTACACATCATTTAACACACTAACCATTCTTCTCCTGTGAAAGAAGAAAATCTTGGCCTTAGTCGGGGCTGCGAGGATAGAAAAACTCTTGAAACTGACAACAGGTGTGCCACAGGTATATAGAATTTTCATCACCAAATGCTGAAGGCTACTCTCTCTCCCTCTCTCTGATGCCGATTATCATTCTATATACCGGATTACAAACAGCCTAAATCAGTCAAAGAGCCACGAGCAATTAGCAAACTGTGGATCAAAGCTTCACTATTCCTTGTGTAGAGTAACCAACACGAGTTTACCATTTCATGAATTACAATCGAAAGCTGTTTATCATTTGCAGTGTAAAATAGCATTCAGTTGAGTCAGTACTGGGTTCTCCATTCCCATGTGTATCAGTCTCGGCTCCATTGATAGCTGTCATGGCAGACCACACTGCATATGTGACGTCCGTAGGAAGTATTTTTTATAGTAGGATTTTACTACCCGTTTACTTGTTGGTCTAAGTATACATCATCTCCTGCATCAGTGGGTATTAGTAGAGAGCAAGACTTCATCCCATACACCTCTCAGTGTTACACCTCTCAGTGTTACACCTCTCAGTGTTACACCTCTCAGTGTTACACCTCTCAGTGTTACACCTCTCAGAGTTACACTTCTGTGAAGAAACAAACGATGGCTTTTGCTGCACTATTGTGACTCCACATTTACGTAATTAATCACTGATGATTTTTTATTATATCACATTAATATTTTTTTAATGAGAAGCTTTATTTTCGAGTAGACTAAATTGGTAGATATTTCAAGATTACTCTCCAAGTAATCTGTATGCTGAGTAAATTCCACTGGTAGTTAAATCATGTTAAATTTCCATCGTACTCACCTAGTTGTATTTACAAAGATCTGTGTATTAAAATACACAGTTTCATTCTATCTTGTAGTTTTAGTCTCAATATATTTCACCCTTCAGTAAATGCTTGTGTTAGTTGCTTGATGGTATGTCTTTGCAGCACCCTGCACACCGCCTCCTGGAGGTGTCCTCGCCCCAGCGTCAGCACCCCAGCACATGCCAGGATGTGTTCCACACACCGCCACACACGCCGCCCACACCTCAAAATCACCCAATTAGAGCCAACCACATCAGCCAGGCCCACAACGACCGCCCACTTACAACGACGCATTATCCGCCCAGAGACTCACGCAGCGCGCATTGGTCAAACTCGCCCCATGTGACCCAGAATGGTCATGTTGGGAAGCGAGGAGAGCCATGGACGTGACAAAACAGCAGTTACTGCGTGCCAGTTACCCTTCACTCACTGGTTGTACTCCTTCCATGGCTCCCTTTCCAATAGTCACATCTCAGCACTTTTTTACTTAGCTTTTTTTTCAACTGTGGGTTTAGTGAAAAAAAATGAGAGTATTTTATTAATTTTCCAGGGCATCCGCTAGAAGCTGGACACCCCAGGCCGTTTCCTCGCTCACTGATGGTTAAAGAGTGTTTGCTAACACCACTTAGGTGATACTGACTCTTCTCGGAGATTGGGTGAACCCAACAGCAGAAAAGCTACTAATTTTTTTATTATGTTTGTGATTCAGTTGAAAAACTAGGAATATGTCAAGCAGGACTTCACTCTTGTGGTGATTGTACAATGCAAACATTTGGACCTATTGTGGAAATTCCTAGAATAGAGAGAACTATTTGGTGAGCCAAGAGCAGGACCGCTGGAGAGGTGGGGCAGCCAGCTACCTGGAGTATACCTGGAGGGTGTTCCGGGGGTCAGCGCCCCTACAGCTCAGTCCTTGATAAGGTCTCACCTCTCTGCCCACCTTCACAAGATCTTCGTGCAATTGTTGCATCACTGCTTCCACGATATTCAACATCACAGCACACTACCATGTGGAGTGCTGTGCAGATACTGCTGTTGCTGTTGTATGACAGCACCCTGAGTGCTGTTCCAGTGCTGCCAACTGTTTTGGTCCTTCAAGGTGCCAGAACATTTCTGTCCAAAACTTATTACTGTTTACTAAGTTTCTTGTCATCTTTGTACCTCATACATTCTACTCAAATAATTGCAATAATAACTAATACTTATGTTTATATACTAAACTGTATTTAAAACAGCACTGTGTGATGAGCCAGAAATTTATATGCTGCAGTCTAGTGTATTTTCCCTGTATTGTAGAGAGCTAAATATTATAAAAATTATTATTAAAATATTCACCACAAGACTTAGCACAAGCTCTAGTGTCTTGCTTGTTTCTATAAGTCAGCTGACCTATATTGGTAAAAATTAATAGTCTAAAATAATCTAAAATAGAGGGGATTTAATTTGAGGTTTTCACTTTTTAGTCTCAGGTGACTAATGATAAACTTTTTAGTCTCAGGTGACTAATGATAAACTTTTTAGTCTCAGGTGACTAATGATAAACTTTTTAGTCTCAGGTGACTAATGATAAACTTTTTAGTCTCAGGTGACTAATGATAAACTTTTTAGTCTCAGGTGACTAATGATAAACTTTTTAGTCTCAGGTGACTAATGATAAACTTTTTAGTCTCAGGTGACTAATGATAAACTTTTTAGTCTCAGGTGACTAATGATAAACTTTTTAGTCTCAGGTGACTAATGATAAACTTTTTAGTCTCAGGTGACTAATGATAAACTTTTTAGTCTCAGGTGACTAATGATAAACTTTTTAGTCTCAGGTGACTAATGATAAACTTTTTAGTCTCAGGTGACTAATGATAAACTTTTTAGTCTCAGGTGACTAATGATAAACTTTTTAGTCTCAGGTGACTAATGATAAACTTTTTAGTCTCAGGTGACTAATGATAAACTTTTTAGTCTCAGGTGACTAATGATAAACTTTTTAGTCTCAGGTGACTAATGATAAACTTTTTAGTCTCAGGTGACTAATGATAAACTTTTTAGTCTCAGGTGACTAATGATAAACTTTCAGAGGTTTAGATAATATTTTCCTGTATCATCAGAGTGAAAAGCAAATTCACAGGAGCACAGAGAGGAAATTCGTCACCAGGAGCTGAAAAAGAATTCTTTAATCTAAAACAGGATTTATTTCTTGCCCAACGTGATAAAATCCACAAAATTACGCTGCATTTCTCGAATGAGACGAAGTAATTGAAGAGATACTGCTTAGTTAAATAAAAGATGGAGGGACATTCGTGAATACCACATTAGGTAAAAAAGTCTTATACATGTTTCATGTAAGCTTATATATTATTGTACCCACGAAACGAGTGGTATAAATCAATAACAACACTGCACTAGCCAAGGAGTCGAACCCATGCTGTTTTGGCCCGCCTCATGGTGAAAGAAAACGCATGACGCTTTAGACCACTAGACCACACAATCCTAGCTTGGTTGGATGCGCCATTGTTAAGGATTGTGTGGTCTAGTGGTCTAAAGCATCATGCGTTTTCGCTCATCATGAGGCAGCCCAAAACAGCATGAGTTCGACTCCTTGGCTAGTGCAGTGTTGTTATTGATTAGCTTTTACGCTTATATTATGGGTTTTGAGAGTTTTATCATCGTCAAGGGACATTTGAAGTCATCATTTGTTGCTGAAGTTGTCTTCTTCCTCATTAATAGTTTTCCTCTGTCCTTTGTGCAGGTTATTTGTGAAATTATTACATATTTATTACATCTTTTCTAGAATAAACAAAAGACAAAAAGAAAAAGGACATTTTTAATATGAGATGGGTTATTGTTGACACAGTTATTATTGGTATAAATACAACTGAATTATCTTCACATTAAATACAACAAGACAGATAAGTTCATTATCATAAGTACATCAATAATATTGACTAAAAGCTGAATTATCTTACCTGGAGTATACATTAAGTATACCTGGAGTATACCTGGAGTATACCTGGAGACCAGATAAGTTCATTATCATAAGTACATCAATAATATTGAGGTCTAAAAGCTTTTAGATAATTTTTTTTAGTCTGAGTATACCTGGAGTATACCTGGAGTATACCTGGAGTATACCTGGAGTATACCTGGAGTATACCTGGAGTATACCTGGATTATACCTGGAGTATACCTGGAGTATACCTGGAGTATACCTGGAGTATACCTGGAGTATACCTGGAGTATACCTGGAGTATACCTGGAGTATACCTGGAGTATACCTGGAGTATACCTGGAGTATACCTGGAGTATACCTGGAGTATACCTGAGTATACCTGGAGTATACCTGGAGTATACCTGGAGTATACCTGGAGTATACCTGGAGTATACCTGGAGTATACCTGGAGTATACCTGGAGTATACCTGGAGTATACCTGGAGTATACCTGGAGTATACCTGGATTATACCTGAAGTATACCTGGAGTATACCTGGAGTATACCTGGAGTATACCTGGAGTATACCTGAAGTATACCTGGAGTATACCTGGAGTATACCTGAAGTATACCTGGAGTATACCTGGAGTATACCTGGAGTATACCTGGATTATACCTGCAGTATACCTGGATTATACCTGGAGTATACCTGGATTATACCTGAAGTATACCTGGAGTATACCTGGAGTATACCTGGAGTATACCTGGAGTATACCTGGATTATACCTGAAGTATACCTGAAGTATACCTGGAGTATACCTGGAGTATACCTGGAGTATACCTGGATTATACCTGGAGTATACCTGGATTATACCTGAAGTATACCTGGAGTATACCTGGAGTATACCTGGAGTATACCTGGAGTATACCTGGATTATACCTGAAGTATACCTGGAATATACCTGGAGTATACCTGGATTATACCTGGAGTATACCTGGAGTATACCTGGAGTATACCTGGATTATACCTGGAGTATACCTGGATTATACCTGAAGTATACCTGGAGTATACCTGGAGTATACCTGAAGTATACCTGAGTATACCTGGAGTATACCTGGAGTATACCTGGAGTATACCTGGATTATACCTGAAGTATACCTGGAGTATACCTGGAGTATACCTGGAGTATACCTGGAGTATACCTGGATTATACCTGGAGTATACCTGGATTATACCTGAAGTATACCTGGAGTATACCTGGAGTATACCTGAAGTATACCTGGAGTATACCTGGAGTATACCTGGATTATACCTGAAGTATACCTGGAGTATACCTGGAGTATACCTGAAGTATACCTGGAGTATACCTGAAGTATACCTGGAGTATACCTGGAGTATACCTGGAGAGAGTTTCGGGGGTCACCGCCCCTGCGGCCCGGCCTGTCAAAAGCTATAATTATTCGCTATATTGTTATCTGTACAAAATATTAAAAAAATATTTTTATTTACATTTTTTATTAAAAAATGTTAAGAAAAATCTTACTTATACACGTTATACACAGTGAGAAGTGTATGTTAAATATTACACAAGCCTTTATAAAATAAGTTTATTTTTGTTGTATTTAGCGTGACGACATCAATACACTGCAGTTCTGTAACTTCATAAGAACATAAGACTGGAGGAGCACTGTGATAAGCCTACTGGCCCAAACATGAACATTGCATCAACAACACTACCGGAACAAATGTAGAAGTTTTCAAGGTGAAACTTGACAAGTGCCGGATAAACTAGGTTGTGGTTGATACGAGGGCATGCTGGCCGCCAGCAGCAACAACCTGGTTGACCAGGCAAGCACCAGACAAGCCTGGTCCAGGTTCGGGCTCAGGAAGCAGGAAAACTCTGGAAATACATCAAAGATATATCAGAGATGAAACAGAACAAAAAGTAGGATACACGCTTTGAAGGGCCGATTTTTTGAGGTGTATAATCAAAGCGAGTATTGCAACTTTTCAAATTTTCAGCCCTAAAGAGTTTTGAGGAAAATCTCTAAGTGTTCCATGAGTAACCAACAGAAATCACTATGTCCAACATTGTCTGCAGATTATACTTAATTTTCTCTCTACTACTGTACTGTCCGACAGTAGCAAAATTCACTGACCTTCCCCAATTGCTGTAGAAGTCAAAATATCTGTAACTTGGTCCGGAAAAGACACTAAAGTCTTGTTAAATCTTGTGGATTGTGAATGTAGTTCATCCACTTCACTTTAGCTCAAGGGTTTTGTAAAAAAAAAATTAAACACTATGCAATTATTTCATATTATGCTTATAGAGCTCCATAGCTTTTGACTTATTTAGAGAAAGTTCAACATGTAGGATATGCATTAGTAATGTTTCAAGGGAGAAACATAGCAACTTGTGCACTGTATAGTGTATCGCCATAGAAGGAAGCAGTCAGGTTATTTTCTAGTTTATTTGTAGTGGTACAGGTATTTATGTGGTCTATGCATATCACGAGTTCATATTTTAGAGACTTACCCAGTCATTTCTTCCTTAGAAAGGACTCCAGACTGAGTGTGCAATTATTCACAATATGAAGTACTAAATTTTAACTGGAGGGGCTTCATTATAATATTGTTTAAGCAGTCACATGGAAATATAAACACATAAGAAGTATTATGTGATCCTTCACTGACAGCGTTTCGCCCATGCAGTGGGCTTCATCAAGTCACAAACAGATCTGTTTGTAACTTGATAAAGCCGATTAACCCACTGGTGAGCGAAACGTTGTCAATAAAGGATCACATTATGCTACTTATTTATATTTCCATTGTGTCGCTATTATATACCATATATTTCCAAGCAATCACATGTTTATATGGGATCTCCAGAATAAAGTAAAAATATAAGGAAAGGGTCATTTTTTAATTTAAGATAGATTACTGTTGACACAGTTACAATTGCTACAGCTGAATCATCTTCACATAAAGTTTCACAAGACAGACAGGTTCATTAGCACAAGCACAGCACTAAAACTATGATCTATAAACACGTCGGCAAGTGTGCTTTAGTTTGAGTATTCGGCTATAATCGTTGTTTCTCCAAAACAAACCAAGAAATAAATATATAATTTTTAAGTGTATGGATTTTTAATTATAATATGTGGTGAAAACTCTTACTTACATTACATAGGTCAAATGAGAATATGTATGTTAAATATTCCACAAATATTTGTGCTCAAAGTAACGATGTCAGTACACTGATGTACTGCAATTTTCATAACTGAAGGTGAGTTACCTAGGCTTGCTGAGGATTATGATGGGCCCCAGGTAAGTCAAACTTGTACCCCAGCCTCCCAGATAAGTCAGACTTGTACCCCAGCCTCCCAGGTAAGTCAGACTTGTACCCCAGCCTCCCAGATAAGTCAAACCTGTACCCCAGCCTCCCAGGTAAGTCAGACTTGTACCCCAGCCTCCCAGGTAAGTCAAACTTGTACCCCAGCCTCCCAGGTAAGTCAGACTTGTACCCAGCCTCCCAGGTAAGTCAAACTTGTACCCCAGCCTCCCAGGTAAGTCAGACTTGTATCCCAGCCCCCCAGGAAAGTCAAACTTGTATCCAGGCCTCCCAGGTAAGTCAAACTTGTACCCTAGCCTCCCAGGTAAGTCAGACTTGTGCCCCAGCCTCCCAGGTAAGTCAAACCTGTGTCCTAGCCTCCCAGGTAAGTCAAACTTGTACCCTAGCCTCCCAGGTAAGTCAGACTTGTACCCCAGCCTCCCAGGTAAGTCAAACCTGTGCTCTAGCCTCCCAGGTAAGTCAAATTTTTACCCCCAGCTTCCCAGGTAAGTCAAACCTGTACCTCCAGCGCCCCAGGTAAGTCAAACTCGTACCCCCAGCTTTCCAGGTAAGTCAAACTTATACCCCCAGCGCCCCAGGTAAGTGAGACTTGTACCCCCAACCTCCCAGGTAAGTCAGACTTGTACCCCAGATTCAGTGTTGTATTAGTAACCATTTCATTCATAAACTATACAAGGAAATTCTCCCACATGTTTTCTTTCTTACTGATGTGCAACGTATTCATTATAATTTTGTTCACTGTTGATAGACTTAAAACTTTACTCTCGGCCTCCTGCCAGGGTCATAGATCCCAGATATTTTTTTTTTTAGCCGCCCTGCCCTTTCGATGGCTACGGAATAGACAGACTTTCCTCACACTAGCACGAGATTTCTAACTTCTCACATCTGCTTCTGGCCGTAATTACCAAAGGCAGGCAAAGCCTGATAGACTATCAGGCTTTGCCTGATATACGTAATGTAAGACCAAGGTAGGAATATGAAGCACAATTTAACTTAACTACAAGTTACTGTGAAGAGAATATTGGACATTGTAAGCTGAAAAGCTAATACTTGAATAAAAGGGTATAAATGGATAGAGGTGATGGATGAAGCGACACACACACACACACACACACACACACACACACACACACACACACACACACACACACACACACACACACACACACACACACACACACATATTATACATACATATATATATATTGTTGCTAGTACAAATTCACAATCATTACAGTTTGATTTGAACTGATTCAGATTTTTTGTAGGAAAACTGCTACGTTCTTGCAGTTTTTTTTTTAATAATTCAGAATTTCTGCTTACTAAAGATGTGATCAGTGACCATTCTTTTGTTTTGAAGAAATTATTTACACTCAGCAGTTTCATGTTCGTGAAGCTGCATGTGATCAGCAGTGCTGATCCATTAAAGCTGTGAGAGAGTTAGCTTCGTCAGCAAAGCTGTGAGAGAGTTAGCTTCGACAGCAAAAAGCCGTAACTGAGCAGCTCAGACCATGCGCAGCTCAGGCCATGCGCAGCTCAGGCCATACTTTAGCAGTGGCTTCGTTCATTAAAATATTTTAGATTTTTCAAATATAATGTATGTTTTTTAAATGTTTCATGCAGCAGTGAACAAAATGTTATGAGGAAGTCTTTTCTCAGGTTCTGAACTTACCACTTTACTGGCACCATCCTTCCTCTGTTATTATGATTATTATTATTATTATTATTATTATTATTAGTAGTAGTAGTAGTAGTAGTAGTAGTAGTAGTAGTAGTAATAAAAATAATAATAATAATAATAATAATAATAATAATAATAATAGTAGCAGTAGCAGTCGTCGTAATAGTAGTAGCATTAATAGTAGCAATAGTAGCCGTAGAAGTAATGGCATTAATAGTAGCAATAGTAGTCGTAGTATTAGTATTCATGTGTAAGCACTAAACTCTTTGTGATAATACAACTGGAAAAGGGGGAGGTATTTAGGTTTTATCTAAAGATATGGAGCAGTAATTCCAATTCCTTTATCATCACCTCTTTAGTCATCCACACTGCAACGCTGGCAGAGAGCAGGTAAGGAAATAAGTAAGCAAACAAATACGTAAAAGTAAGCTTTAATTCAGGTTCCTTTTAATAATTGTCTTATACTAATCAACACCTCAGTGTTGTAGTCAGAGAAAAAATAACAAATTTATATCATACTTAAAAGCTATGTCGGTGTGAAGTGTGTACCTTAATTCACATATCGCATTTGGCTCCCTAACTAGAGCTTTACATCATTATTCGACTATATAAAGTTCTATATAAAGCTCTAGTATCTTTATTTGCTCATTTGCCGGCAAATCCTATCCTTCAATTCAAGTTAATTAGACCGAATAAATAGTTAAATTAATATACCTGTCAAAGCATTAAGTTAGATGATAACTGAAATATTTCAATTTAGAAAACAATTCTAGATTTATTTTTATTAAATATTTACGTAAAAATAATTCACTTACACGTATACTGTAACGTACGTATGTGCATATACTGCAGCCACATAAGCTGCACCAACATGCACGTAGCTCGCACACTCACTAAGGAGACCTCCAATTATTTTCACTGATGTGTCTACTCCTCTGTGTTCAATAATTTCATTTTAGAAGGTAATTAGAAATTGCTGTAGCCTGAGTAGAGAAACATTGCAGATTTCCTTGTGTGCTACCGATTTGAATTTATAGCTGTATCAGTGATGTGTATGTGGCATGCACAGCTGTTCAGACTCATTGTATTTTTTTTTTTTTGGAACACCTGTTCACCTAGGCTGAGTTTATAGATACTGTGTAAGAGTATGTAAAATGTTAGGCATTTCACTGTGCAGTTTTAAGATATGGCGGTGCATAGATAAGCCTAGGCTCAGCTATTAGCAGTGTCTTAGCAGAGCTAAGCATTGTTTAGACATCAAATTAGGCTTCATTTGCAGTGACCATGTTAAGTTTAGCATTGTATAGTTTCAGGACTGTACTGATCACCTGCTGCACTAGACTGTACTGGTCATGCATAACACCTGTTCTAGAGTGCACAATGGTAGTTTCGTCTGATGGATGCCAAATAATGTACGTCTTAAAGAGTATATTTTTGTAGATATATTATGGCAATAAGAGAGACCCACAGCCCAAAACTTGCATTTTTGGGAGGATAATGTGTGGTTCTGAGTTGCAGGTCTGTTATTCAGTATAAAATCGTGTGGTCAATTAAAACTGTTATGCCAAGTACTATTAATTATTTTTGGTATCAGCTGTTATATTGTTTTCATGCAGAATTCTATGGTATTGTTCTGTATGTTGCTCATGTCTGTGATTGCATGAATGCATATGAGGTGTAATTAAAATGTTCACTAACTGAATAAGGGTTGCTCTTCATAACATCTAAAGGCTGTGACTGAAACTTATATTATCTTAGCTTACACTTGGTGTTGCATAATAGTCCCCAGTAAGGATATTGTATTGTATTTTCTTGTTTCTTCTCAGTAAATATTCTCAATGCTGTGATTTATGTAGTCCTTAAAATTGAGAGTTTGAATCACCACAATTTTTCTTTTTTAAATAAACCATAAAACAGGGTTATTTTCTAAATGTTTTTTTCCGAATGCTATAAAACAGTTACTTAGAAACCCCTTGACTGAATGTCCAACCTTGTGACCAAACTCATGGTGAGTTGAGCTGTGTTTATAAAGCTGCCACAAGTCACGGTATCAACTACACTCTTCCATCTACTTAACAACACTAGGGAAATAAAAATACAAAATCCTTCATGGGAGCAAAGACCTGAGAATCCTAATGTACCGAGAGATATTTGATTTTAGTGCCCTTAGTATTTAACTCACAAAAAAAAACTGTAGCCGAGGAAGATTTTGATAGCACCTCATATATCTGTTGCAGATCAAGAATTTAATTATGTATGAAGAAGCCGAAGCATTGTCCCCTATATACATATATTTTTAAAAGATATTTACTGAATAATGCTTTTATGAGATACTTGTTTTGTAGAAAATGTGTAGGAAAAAATACAAATTTTTCTCTTAGGTATCAACTTTCGAATAAGTGGAAAGAAAGGGACATTATACCACAGTGTACTGTAGTGTAATGTGTCATGACACTCCTCTGGAATTCCAGCTGAAAATGTATCACTGTTGCCCAACCCTTTTGCTTTAGTTAGGAAACATTGGTAAAAGTATTATATGGAACACCACTTAGATTTCTTTTTTGAAATATGAAATTTTAACCTTTTCTGGAAGCGACTCTGAATGACTGATGTGACTGCTCAAACATGATCTGAAGAAAAATATTAACAAAATAAACCGCTAAATTAACTTTTTGGTTACTGACATTACTATATTCATAATACAAAATATCTTGCAAAATATTCTGTATTTACGCCGTAACTAAATTCATGGTAAGAACTTTTATTAAATTTCACAGGTGATGCCATTGATATCAGGAGTGTGGTAAACAATGGGAGGCAGACCCGTATGGTGGCAGAAATGAAACCACCAGATACTAGGACTGATTTTTTCTGTTTCCCTGTGAGTCTGTCTAGTATGTAATGTTCTGTGATTTTGTGTTTTTGGTGGGGTTTCAGTTTTTCCTACAGGAGGAAATTAAGAAGTAGTCAATAAAAATTTCATCCCTGTGCAGATGTCGTCATGTCATCCCGGGGTAGATGTGCTCATGTCATCCCTGGGTAGATGTGCTCATGTCATCCCTGGGTAAATGTGCTCATGTCATCCCAGGGTAGATGTGCTCATGTCATCCCTGGTTAGATGTGCTCATGTCATCCCGGGGTATATGTGCTCATGTCATCCCTGGGTAGATGTGCTCATGTCATCCCAGGGTAGATGTGCTCATGTCATCCCGGGGTATATGTGCTCATGTCATCCTGGGTAGATGTGCTCATGTCATCCCTGGGTAGATGTGCTCATGTCATCCCAGGGTAGATGTGCTCATGTCATTCCTGGTTAGATGTGCTTATGTCATCCCTGGGTAGATATGCTCGTGTCATCCCGGGGTAGATGTGCTCATGTCATCCCTGGGTAGATGTGCTCATGTCATCCCAGGGTAGATGTGCTCATGTCATCCCGGGGTAGATGTGCTCATGTCATCCCGGGGTATATGTGCTCATGTCATCCCTGGGTAGATGTGTTCATGTCATCCCGGGGTATATGTGCTCATGTCATCCCGGGGTAGCTGTGCTCATGTCATCCCGGGGTAGATGTGCTCATGTCATCCCTTGGTAGATGTGCTCATGTCATCCCGGGGTAGCTGTGCTCATGTCATCCCGGGGTAGATGTGCTCATGTCATCCCGGGGTAGATGTGCTCATGTCACTCCGGGGAAGACGTTCTCGTATCATCTCGCTCATTCGCGGTATTAACCTGACATCATAAGTAAGGTAGGACAAAAACAGATACAGCCGAACAAACTTTTATTCGGACAACGTTTCGCTCCCAAGTGAGCAAAAACGCTTTCCAAGTATAGGCTTGCTGGGCATTTGTTTTAAGAGTCTTTCCAAAACATCATTTTGCCTATCAAATCAGCGTGTGTCATCACGTCACTTCACATTAGAAAGGTCGTAATCTCTCTTCATAAATAAATCTTATTTCTTAATCAACACTACTAGCTATAATATACAAAAAAAATCAGCTTCGTAAAAAAAAAAATCTTAAATTTTTTAATGAGATTTTTGTTTTCCTTAGAGATAACAATTATCAGTGGATATTTTTCTTGTTTCTTGACGCTAGTTAAAGGCTTATTGAATAGTAACGTGTGCGGATACAACTTCGTACTGTCGACAATTTTGTAAATAAGAGTGTTTATATTTAAAGATATTATTTACAAACATTATCTCTCAGTCCATAGCAGGATTCGAACCTGCAAACTCAGCATCAGAGTACACAGTACTTTAACCACACAGTCAGACTCCGGAGTCTGGCGTTATTGATACTGTGTACTCAGATGCCGAGTTTGCAGGTTCGAATCCTGCTGTGGACTGAGAGATAATGTTTGTAAATTATTTCGCCTGTTTGTGAATTGTTAAGCATTCTAAAACATATATTTAGGGGGTGTTTCGCCCTCTAAGTGGGTCTCTAACCGATCGCCCTGTTGCGCGAAACATCTGTTTAATAAATGTCTTAAAACCTGCATACCTATCTATTTACAAACTTTTCGATGTTAATCACATTTTTCCCCGTTAAAATGTCGACAGTAAGGAAGAAATGACACTAGTACTGATCAAGATTTTATTGTGACGACTTTTGGATCTGAGTAGAGTGGAGCTTTATCAAATTGGGGCTTCGATAAAGCTCTAGGCAGCAAGGAAAGATGTCACAGTGTACGCTTGATCTGCACCAATGAGTGTTCTTCAGCAGTGTGTGTGTGTGTGTGTTGGCCGCTGTCAGCCAGGATTCTACACAGGATAGAGAGAGAGAGAGAGAGAGCGAGAGAGAGATGCATTATCCTACGAATATTAATGGAGAGAAAGGCTACAAAATAGCGATACGATGGACAGAGATACACGTATGCAGTGTAATTAGATACTTTATTGAAAACGTTGTTAATAAATAATCACACTGCCTTCGTGCCTCTGTTTCCACAGTTGTGTTAATACCGATAGATTGTTGGAATAAGACATGTATGCACAATTTAGACATTGAACAGTCAAGATATTTAATGAACAATCAGTACATCAAGCCATTTGTGACATGAAAAAGCTCATGTGGCGAAACGTTTCCTTTACTAAATATCTCGATTGTACAGAGTTGTCTTATTTCCGCAGGAGAGAGAGATGATTCCTGTCTCATTGAATGAGAAATATTGATAATTTTAACCTCAGTATAATTTGTAAATAATACGAGATTCCTTTCACTTTATTTCATAAACCTGTAGATAATTTTTTTTTATTTTCGTACTTTATTGATTTTATGTACTAGCAAATAAGATATCAAAGATTAAAATTATTATAGGGATAGTGTTAATAATCTTTATTGCTTTGAAAATATAGCGTTTCAGCTTAGGTTAGGTGAGTTAGGTTCGGTGAGGTTAGATTAGGTTAGGTGAGGTTAAGTTAGGTTAGGTTAGGTGAGGTTAGGTTAAGTTAGGTTAGGTTAGGTTAGGTTAGGTTAGGTTAGGTTAGGTTAGGTTAAGTGAGGTTAGGTAAGATGGGGTTAGGTGAGGTTTGATTAGGTTAGGTAAGGTTAGGTTAGGTTAGGTTAGGTTAAGTGAGGTTAGGTTGGGTTAGGTTAAGTGAGGTTAGGTAAGATGGGGTTAGGTGAGGTTAGGTTAGGTTAGGTTAAGTGAGGTTAGGTAAGATGGGGTTAGGTGAGGTTAGATTAGGTTAGGCAAGGTTAGGTTAGGTTAGGTTAGGTTAGGTTAGATTAAGTGAGGTTAGGTTGGGTTAGGTTAGGTTAAGTGAGGTTAGGTTAGGTTAAGTGAGGTTAAGTAAGATGGGGTTAGGTGAGGTTAGGTTAGGTTAGGTTAGGTTAGGCTAGGTTAAGTGAGGTTAGGTAAAATTGGGTTAGGTGAGGTTAGGTTAGGTTAAGTGAGGTTAGGTAAAATTGGGTTAGGTTAGGTTAGGTTAGGTTAAGTTAGGTTAGCTTAGGTTAGGTTAGATTGGGTTAGGTGAGGTTAAGTTAGGTTAGGCTGAGTTAGGTTAGGTTAGATTAACTTAGGTTCATATGATTAGTAATTCATATTTTTACCATTTTTTAATAACTTTATTTCCAATAGATTCTAGTACTGTCTAATGAGTAGAATCCTATAGCGTATATTATGTTTTATTACTGTTATTATTATTATTATTATTATTATTATTATTATTATTATTATTATTATTATTATTATTATTATTATTATTATTATTATTATTATGAGAATAGAAGCATCAGGGAAGAGAGAGGTGAAGGTTTATAAACTAAAAGAGGAGGCAGTTAGAGTAAGATATAAACAGCTGTTGGAGGATAGATGGGCTAATGAGAGCATAGGCAATGGGGTCGAAGAGGTATGGGGTAGGTTTAAAAATGTAGTGTTGGAGTGTTCAGCAGAAGTTTGTGGTTACAGGAAAGTGGGTGCAGGAGGGAAGAGGAGCGATTGGTGGAATGATAATGTAAAGAGAGTAGTAAGGGAGAAAAAGTTGGCATATGAGAACTTTTTACAAAGTAGAAGTGATGCAAGGAGGGAAGAGTATATGGAGAAAAAGAGAGAGGTTAAGAGAGTGGTGAAGCAATGTAAAAAGAGAGCAAATGAGAGAGTGGGTGAGATGTTATCAACAAATTTTGTTGAAAATAAGAAAAAGTTTTGGAGTGAGATTAACAAGTTAAGTAAGCCTAGAGAACAAATGGATTTGTCAGTTAAAAATAGGAGAGGAGAGTTATTAAATGGAGAGTTAGAGGTATTGGGAAGATGGAGGGAATATTTTGAGGAATTGTTAAATGTTGATGAAGATAGGGAAGCTGTGATTTCGTGTATAGGGCAAGGAGGAATAACATCTTGTAGGAGTGAGGAAGAGCCAGTTGTGAGTGTGGGGGAAGTTCGTGAGGCAGTAGGTAAAATGAAAGGGGGTAAGGCAGCCGGGATTGATGGGATAAAGATAGAAATGTTAAAAGCAGGTGGGGATATAGTTTTGGAGTGGTTGGTGCAATTATTTAATAAATGTATGGAAGAGGGTAAGGTACCTAGGGATTGGCAGAGAGCATGCATAGTTCCTTTGTATAAAGGCAAAGGGGACAAAAGAGAGTGCAAAAATTATAGGGGGATAAGTTTGTTGAGTGTACCTGGTAAAGTGTATGGTAGAGTTATTATTGAAAGAATTAAGAGTAAGACGGAGAATAGGATAGCAGATGAACAAGGAGGCTTTAGGAAAGGTAGGGGGTGTGTGGACCAGGTGTTTACAGTGAAACACATAAGTATTTAGATAAGGCTAAAGAGGTCTTTGTGGCATTTATGGATTTGGAAAAGGCGTATGACAGGGTGGATAGGGGGGCAATGTGGCAGATGTTGCACGTGTATGGTGTAGGAGGTAGGTTACTGAAAGCAGTGAAGAGTTTTTACGAGGATAGTGAGGCTCAAGTTAGAGTATGTAGGAAAGAGGGAAATTATATCCCAGTAAAAGTAGGCCTTAGACAAGGATGTGTGATGTCACCGTGGTTGTTTAATATATTCATAGATGGGGTTGTAAGAGAAGTAAATGCGAGGGTCTTGGCAAGAGGCGTGGAGTTAAAAGATAAAGAATGACACATAAAGTGGGAGTTGTCACAGTTGCTCTATGCTGATGACACTGTGCTCTTTGGAGATTCTGAAGAGAAGTTGCAGAGATTGGTGGATGAATTTGGTAGGGTATGCAAAAGAAGAAAATTAAAAGTGAATACAGGAAAGAGTAAGGTTATGAGGATAACAAAAAGATTAGGTGATGAAAGATTGAATATCAGATTGGAGGGAGAGGGTATGGAGGAGGTGAATGTATTCAGATATTTGGGAGTGGACGTGTCAGCGGATGGGTCTATGAAAGATGAGGTGAATCATAGAATTGATGAGGGGAAAAGGGTGAGTGGTGCACTTAGGAGTCTGTGGAGACAAAGAACTTTGTCCTTGGAGGCAAAGAGTGGAATGTATGAGAGTATAGTTTTACCAACGCTCTTATATGGGTGTGAAGCATGGGTGATGAATGTTGCAGCGAGGAGAAGGCTGGAGGCAGTGTAGACGTCATGTCTGAGGGCAATGTGTGGTGTGAATATAATGCAGAGAATTCGTAGTTTGGAAGTTAGGAGGAGGTGTGGGATTACCAAAACTGTTGTCCAGAGGGCTGAGGAAGGGTTGTTGAGGTGGTTCGGACATGTAGAGAGAATGGAGCGAAACAGAATGACTTCAAGAGTGTATCAGTCTGTAGTGGAAGGAAGGCGGGGTAGGGGTCGGCCTAGGAAAGGTTGGAGGGAGGGGGTAAAGGAGGTTTTGTGTGCGAGGGGCTTGGACTTCCAGCAGGCATGTGTGAGCGTGTTTGATAGGAGTGAATGGAGACAAATGGTTTTTAATACTTGACGTGCTGTTGGAGTGTGAGCAAAGTAACATTTATGAAGGGGCTCAGGGAACACGGCAGGCCGGACTTGAGTCCTGGAGATGGGAAGTACAGTGCCTGCACTCTGAAGGAGGGGTGTTAATGTTGCAGTTTAAAAAATGTAGTGTAAAACACCCTTCTGGCAAGACAGTGATGGAGTGAATGATGGTGAAAGTTTTTCTTTTTCGGGCCACCCTGCCTTGGTGGGAATCGGCCAGTGTGATAATAAAAAAAAATATTATTATTATTATTATTATTATTATTATTATTATTATTATTATTATTATTATTATTATTATTATTATTACTATTATGTTCGTTGGGAAACGCTAAACATATTTTTAAATAATTTTTAATAAATTATATGTGATTCATTTTAGATTATAATTTTTATGCGAATTTGATTAATATATTTTTATCAAATTTCAATTTGCCCATGTTCTTCCTCTGCATTAAACAGTTTTACCCACTTCCATTATAATTCAACGTGTTTTCAAGACTATATTCATCGAGGGGTGTATACCTCTCGGAGCCTATACACATCAAGGCGTGCACCTTTCAGTGTATATACATTGAGAGGTGTGTACCTTGCAGTGTATATACACTGAGAGGTGTAGATGTATACCTTGCAGTGTATATACACTGAGAGGTGTAGATGTATACCTTGCAGTGTATATACACTGAGAGGTGTAGATGTATACCTTGCATTGTATATACACTGAGTGGTGTATATACAATGCAAGGTACGTTTTGGTGTACATGACTAGTGGTTATCAGATTACTACGGAAAGTTGAACTGACTCTCGTGTAGTCGATAGGCTTCGAACTCCTTTAAAATCCTAAGAAACCAACATTGATTTTCATTTCTCGTTTCAGATTATAAAGGTAATTAAGGTCTCATATTCAACATATGATAATTATAAAAGTACTATATAAAGCTAATCAAGCATAAATTATGACTGACCTTAAAATATAATTATTTCTCTATTATTTTGCAAATGCAATAATAATACATATTATACATACATTTAAAATAACTTAATTTTTTGTGATGTTTATATATAAATTTAACCTGACTCTTTTATGACATCTTTTTATGGATATTTCTATTTTGGATAGTTATATTTAATTTTTATAAGGCTTAACTAATTGTTTTTTTTTGCTATACTTTCCAAATAAAATTCACAGAAAACCACTTTAAACAAATTTAGTACTATAGTAAGTAAAAAAAAATGATCATAATGAGAAGGTATCAGTGTGTGTATATATCTTTAACTCATCAGTTTATAAAGCTTATAATTTTTGGGTCTCATGTTACTGTCAAAATGAAATTATCTGCTTTTCTTATGCTTACACTATATATATATATATATATATATATATATATATATATATATATATATATATATATATATATATATATATATATATATATATATATATATATATATATATATATATATATATATATATATATATATATATATATATATATATATATATATATATATATATATATATATATATATATATATATATATACGTACATATATATGTAATCTTGCCGAATAGATAAAAACTTGGCAATTAGCAAGAACTCGTTTAAAATTAAGTTCTTTCTAAAATTTTCTCTTATAAATTCAAAGATATATATTTCTTTCGTTTATGTTAATGTAAAAAGTAATAGTTTTGTACCAAAAGAACCTTAGGAAACTTACCTAACCTTCTTATAACAAGCGCAATTTAATTTTGCCTAATCCAACCAAATGTATTTTAGACAAGTTTACAATAATTTAATAATAAACAGACACAATGAAAAATGTTTTTTGTTAGATTCAGAATGATTTTTGCGAAGTTATTGCATACACTCATTGACCAGTTTTACCTATACGGCACATATATATATATATATATATATATATATATATATATATATATATATATATATATATATATATATATATATATATATATATATATATATATATATATATATATATATATATATATATATATATATATATATATATATATATATATATATATATATATATGTATATATATATATATATATATATATATATATATATATATATATATATATATATATGTATATATATATATATATATATATATATATATATATATATATATATATATATATATATATATATATATATATATGCGCTAAGTAATAAATCTCATAGAGACAGAGACGTATATATTTATGTCACCATGTAGGTTTTTCCTTAGTACAGTATCAACAAGTATAATAAGACTCACTATGGGCACAGTGTTATATACTTCCTGTTTCTTGGCAGTTCAAATATATTAATTTTCACACTAATATTATTACCTTTTCACATCCTAGATTATGATATTGATAGCATTTCTCCCTTATTAAGATTTTATAACATGTAAGCTACTTACTTCAATCTTATATTGTATTGATAAAATTATACATATCTCTGGCCTTGTTATCTTAATGCATCCATTTCTCAGGTCTCATTGTATTTGATATATCTATTTCTCTTATCTCTTTGTATTTAATACATTTGTCTGGTCTCATCATACTTAGTACACATTTCGTATAGTTTCACTTAATTATTACATGTCTTGGTCCTGAATTTCTAGTCAAAACCTTGGAAAAGTAGGCATATGTCTTAATGTCTGCAGATGAAAATTCTTAGTGACAGATTTATATCTAGTTAGGAATGTTGATGATATACAAATTTGTTAAATATTTGTTAACTGGAGAAAACAACTAGATGAAAGTAAATAATTCTGCTGTTACTAAAATGTGGCGGGTTACAGAAGACCTTTCTGTATCTGAGGAGGAACAGTAAACAGAAACATAGACATCTCAGACCTATATATAAACTACGTTTCAGTCAACAAACTCTGAAGGAAACGTTGTTTCAAAACATTATTGCATACGTGTCTTTGATTCACAATCCCTCAATGGTCAAAAAAAAAAAAAAAAAAAAAACACGTGAAGTAATGGAACCAGGTGGAATGATCAGTACACAAGTGATCCATAACATCAAGTGCGTGTAATAAGACTCATTTCCTCTTATGGAGATTATATTTTCAATGGTATCCATTTGAAATTAATGTATATTTCTTTTCCCTTTTGTTATGCTGTTGAGTTTGAAGTGGAGTACAGAGGCCATGTCCATGGCCAACAGGAAACTGGCCATACACGAATATATATATATATATATATATATATATATATATATATATATATATATATATATATATATATATATATATATATATGTATATATATATATATATACACGTGTGTGTGTAATTAGTCTAATCTTCTCGGAGCTTAAGTTTGGAAGAGAATCAGTACTGTAGGCAGAAATATTGTTATGAGAATTGAGAGATACCATGTTGAGGAATCGCAGTGCCCTAGGCTGGGAGAACTGGCAGTGTCCCATACTGGAAGGGCAGTGCCCCAGGCTGAAAGGATTGGCAGTAACCTAGGCTTTGAAGACTAGCAGTGCCCCAAGCCGAGAGGACTGGCATTTCCCCAGGCTGGAAAAACTGTCAGTGCCTCATGCTGGAAAAGCAGTGCCCCAGGCTGAAAGGATTGTCAGTAACCCAGGCTTGGAAGACTAGCAGTGCCCCAAGCTGAGAGGACTGGCATTTCTCCATCCTGGGAGGATTGTCAGTGCCCCATGCTAGGAGTACTGTCAGTGCCCCATACTGGAAGGACTGTCAGTGTCCCATGCTGGGTGAGCAGTGCCCCAAGCTGGGAGTAGAGCATTACTAGATCTCTCAACAAGTCCCTCCAGTGCCCATGGGTAGTCAGCTCGGTACAAAGCTCAGACGCGTTAACAAATTCATGTCTGTTATACCTATGCTAGTTAACTCCTTTTTTGCTCTTAATAAATCATGAAACACATTCATTTTGAAGCTAATCTTAACGAGTTTAATTTACCTTCTCTTCAACAATACGATTTGCAATTGAGCCTAATGCTTTGCAACATAAATATACGTTATGATAGAGGTCAGTTTTATCCCCTCATGGTGGATGCCGTGATGCTGGTGAAAGATTTTTAATCAGAGGAGTTGGTGATACTCTCTGCCTTCTCGGATCAAACCTAATTACCTCCCATTCTTCAAGTGCTACATGACCACTGCTGGTTTAGCGCTTCCAAGTGAAAAAAAAGATAAACGTAGCTACCCATTATCCCAGATTAATATAAAAAAATATTTATAAAATAGAGTTAACAAGAATATAAAGACAAGTGTAATACACTGAAAGTGACAATTTAATCAAGCCACATGGAGAGAGACAAGAATTGTCCTCCATGTTTTCCTGAGGTTGTCCTCTCTAAGCTGAACTGACGGTAATAATTTAATGGGGTTTTAACTAACGCTGATAAATTATATATATATATATATATATATATATATATATATATATATATATATATATATATATATATATATATATATATATATATATATAAAGAGAGAGAGAGAGAGAGAGAGAGAGAGGTGGTACTTCCTTATATTTTTTGATATAATATATATATATATATATATATATATATATATATATATATATATATATATATATATATATATATATATATATATATATATATATATATATAACCTTAAAAGTTCATTTCTATTCGTAAAAATCTTACGTGAGTGGAAGCCCAAAAATTAATAAGTTATTATACCCAATTGTTCATATACAACAACGAGTGAATAATCAGCAGAGTTGACAAAACTGAACTTAGAGGAGACATGTCAATAGAGCGGTTGCAACATTTCAACAAAACCACGCTATTCAAAAAAAAAAAAATACCGAAACCTGCAACAAAACTACAGATGAAAACAAAAAGATATTTCATTCCATGGTAGACCATTATCAGACGAGTAAGAAACATGTTTGGCTCTTGGATATCTTTACTGTGGAAACGTCTGGTCAGCCAGTGGCTTTAGCAGTCCAATTTAGAGAAAAATGGTGGAGGATGTGAAGAGGAAGTTAGAGGTGATCAGTCCCTCAGGTTGATAGACTGAATATATCATCTCTAGGCTAATGGAATAATTACCTCAAATTCCCTCATCATATGTTCCATCTTCCTCTCTGTCTTGGACCGATAAAGAGACTTTTTCTTGAAATGTTAATATAAAGAGATAAAACGAAAGGAACAGTGATGAGTAAAATGGAATGAAGAGTAATGGAGCATTCCTAAACCGGCTTTATTATATATATATATATATATATATATATATATATATATATATATATATATATATATATATATATATATATATATATATATATATATATATATATATATATATATATATATATATATATATTTTTATCCCAGTCAAATTTTTGGCGTGCCAAATTTTTCGACACCAAATGTCGCCCAACAGATCTACGCAGCCTTGTTAAAATTAATTTATTCATCAATAAATCCGTATACAACCTGGGAGAGGGAGAAGCGTGGATATGTTCCATATCTTCAAGCGCATATACACTAAGCGTTAATTTTAATCCCTGTTTTAGGGATTAAAGTATTCTTAATTGGTGGTCAGTAGTTAACATGCGGCGTTAATGAATGACCCTCTTGCAGTCGATAGGCTTTAAACCCCATTAAGCAAGCAAGCAAGCAAGCAAGCAGCCAGTCAGGGCGGCACAGGTGAGACAGGGCCGTGTTGAAGACTGAGGGAGCCAGACTCAGTCTCAGTGTGGCTGTGGCCGTGGTGATGGTAGCATGGTGGTACGCTCGTTGCTCTCTCCTCCACTCCACTGACTGGAACACCTCGCATTCAATGACATTAATCAGTGTTCGCGGATTAACAGCACTGTAATACGTGTTTTATGATTCATCGTGGTTACTTTGCGCGTTTAGCGGGATATTTTGATCCAGTTCCAGCAAGGTGTAGTTTGGAAAGAAATACTTTTAAATGACTACAAATTTAGATTGCAAGAAAGTTAAAACAACACTTGGATATAACACTTAACAACTCCCCCGATATTAAAAGGTAAGTCGTTTTAATTAATAAGGGTGTCGTATATAACTAATCTTAGTTATACACGATATCCTTATACTTCCAATTGTTATAAATGTCTTAGGAAGAGAATCATTATATCATTATCTCTTTTTATTGTGAATGATTTTCACGCAGTTGAATTACTAAGTTGTTTTAACTTTTAAGGTTAAATTACACAATATTACAAGGACCCAGTGGAAACAAGTCGCTGACTTTTTTGGTTATCCTAGTTAATTTACACTATGTATCATAATTGTACTCATGTGTACCTCTGCCTAAATAAACTTGACATCTTGCTCCAGTTTTATAAAATACTAATGATATATATTTTTTTTCTTTTTTGCATTTAAGTCTCATAGTATGAGTTTTTATCAAACTGAGATTCGCCATCCACTTGAAATACGCTGAAAGTAGGAAACAGGATATGCGAGGTAGGAAATATGGTGTATGAGGCAGGAAGTAGGATATGTGAGGTAGAAAATAACATACGGTGTAAAGAGATAAGGTATGCAGGGTGGGATAAAGGTGTGTGTGAGGTGAGATCATAGTATGAGTAGTGAGATTAGGTTATGTGAAATTGGGATAAACAGGGTTCGTATCTGATCTCACCTCCCAGCAACATATTATCCTCCCACCTTCCCAGACACACACTGTATTGTGATGCTCGAATAGGACATCCTCATCTCATCTCTCTCCCCACAACGACACATAATGGGATGTCTGCTTAGCGCAAGATATCCTTTACGTCGACCCAGATTCCGCTAGTTGAAGTGATGTTCGGGTTGAGGGAAGCAGTGTCACTACATTCCCATACCATCGTCCCTGTTTGAACCGGTTATTATTAAAGGCTTCAATAATAGAATATGCTGGAGCCACTCCCCGCTCGTGGCGATCAATAAGCTTACCCGTGTTGGCGTTTGGCATACTATTACTACTTGCACTACTACTTATACTACAGTTTATAATATTTATACTTCTGCTACTACTATTACTACTCTTGTTATTATTACTACAGAATAGACAATGTGTACTTAAGAGAGGGGAAACTATTGACGACGTTTAGGCCCGTCTTATTATTTTGAAAAATGTAAAGATTTGTTGCATATCATCTGCAAACGCAAAAAAATGCATTTAGGATATTTATAATAATTATTATTAGCTAAACACCCACAGTACTTCTTTCGCGTTGCAATCAACACATCATCAGGAGCTTGTAAAGTTGCAGAAAAAAAGGAGGATGTCCTAGCTAATGCGATCCCAGAGGATGTGTTAAACGGAGTGAATACTTCCTCAGGGATCGTATTAGCTCGGACATCCTTCTTTTTTTCTGCAACTTTGCAAGCTCCTGATGTGTTGATTGTAACACGAAAGCCCTACAACTATCATTTTACTCCCCCGTTGATGTTTTGCATCCTGTATCGCTTGGTTTGCGAGATATATATATATATAATTATTATTATATATTTCACGTGTTAAGATCGTCTGAGTCCATCATTAAAGGAGTTTGACAGTTGAACCGCTAACGTTTTTCTGGACTAAATAATGCTGCCCACACATACAGCTTGTACCGCCCCGCCCACACACATGTGAACACCTTGGTCGTGGGTGCACAGTAGGTGCACCTACGACCGAGACTGCCTTATTGTTTGTTTTAACAAAATTAGAGCAGTGTGCGGCTACACTGTACTCTGATGCTACATGATGGAAACACGTGCAGTGTGTGGTAACATTGCTCTGTATAACAGTGACATGGTGGGAACTCCTGCAGTCTGAGGCTACTCTACACTATATTATCTGCTATCTGTTAGTGGTTCTGGGGACTGTCTTCTCCACGGCCCGGCCTCAGACCAGGCCTCCTAGACTGAAAAGGATATTAATGAAGAAGTACCTAGGAAGTAAAGATATGTGTATACTTCATATAAGTAGAAGTTTGCAGGATCCACCTGTCATCTCAAGTGTTCAGGAGACTCAGAGAAGATCAGCAATCTTGTCTGAGTTCAGATCAGAACTTTGGAACATCTACCTCGTAATCATATCTCCTCTGGTCCTTTTATCCTGTAAATATCATCAGGTACATCTCTTTTACTCTATCCATATACATGTAGTTAATTTTCCTTTATTCTGAATAACTATTGCTAAAGTGGGTGAAACGACGGTATCATCTACTTACGAAGTGGGAAGAATATTCTATATGATACACGGAGAAAATACCCTCATTGACTATTCCAGAGACTTGTTTGTTAATTGGTGGGAATACCAGTAGTATGTACCTACAGCATAAGATACTTACATAATGGTAACACATGCAGTGTGTGATTACCGTATTCTGTATAAGTTACATTCTGGAAACACGCACATTGTGCGGCTATATTAGTAAGAGTATCGATCCTGAGAGGAGATGCTTGCTACATCGTGGGCACTGCAAGCGAATGGAATTTTTTTTAGTCCCTCGCTCTCGCTCGCTGCCTCCTGGTGAAGCGAGTAAATCTACTCACTGCAGTATTTCACATTGGAAAATCATCATGATCATTTATTAAAAAGCGCTAAATTGTATTTGGTTTTAATAAATAATTAACTACATAATATCACAGTGTGAAACACTAGAGGAGAAAACTTTCTGCCTCCTGGTGGAGAGAGAGAGAGAGAGAGAAGGAATAACATGACACAGCAATGAAGAAGGAACAACACAAACTGCCCTCACAAGATCTCTTAAATCGTTGACGAAGCTACTAAACGATCCCTTCTGACCTCTCTCCATTCCTAGAGCTCATTCTTTGCATAAAAACAGCTAAGGTTAATTCTGAGGCTACAGTCGATCGAATAAAGTTTATATATATATATATATATATATATATATATATATATATATATATATATATATATATATAATCGCAAACAAGCAATACAAGATGCAAAACAGCTACAACGAGGGGAGCTGAATGATAGCTCTAGACCGTTCGTGTTGCAATCAGCACATCATCAGGGGATTGCAGTGTTACAGAAATAGAGCAGGAATTCTAGAAAGATCCGTTCATGGGAATGGCTCTCTCAAGATACATATATCTAATCTGCCACGTATGTATATGTGAGTAATGTGAGGCTGTTCAACAGTCTCCCACCAAGCATAAGGGGAATTACCAATAAACCCCTGGCTGCCTTCAAGAGAGCTGGACTGCGTGCGGCCAGCAGTAACAGCTTGGTTGATCAGGCCCTGGTCCACCGGGAATAACCTGTAGGTAGGTAGACAAAATTGTAATCATTTTTTTTTTTCATGTGTTCGAACCCGCGGCAATTTAACTTTCTTTTAGTAGAGCCACACAACCTTCATAAGAACATTTTACAAACCAGTCGCAAATTGGAAGCTTAGAGATTAGTCGAACGCAGACACCAAAACCAGTGACCAAACTGCCGTGTGTGGCGACGAAACCACCAACATCAGCGACTCTGGAAGAGCCATACTCTGAAAAGAAAAACACGTGACATCTTTCCCTGATGTTTTACGCCTCACTCGCCATGGGTTCAACCCCCACCCGTTCCGTGGTTTCTTTCCTACTTAATTCGTTGAATTCCTGGGTAATTCCTTTACAAAGGTTTCGTTCCTAGAAACCTCGAACTGTATTTCCTGCTCTCTTTATCCCGCGGTAAATTTGAGTACTCGTCACCCGTGTCGCGATATATACGAACATGCGATGCAAGATGCAAAACAACCACAGGGGGGAGTTAAATGATAGCTCTAGGCCTTTCGTGTTGCAATCAACCCGTCATCAGGAGCTTGTAACGTTGAAGAAATGAGCAGGAAGTCCAGGCGGATTAAGGGAACAATTTCTAGGTATGAGTATATATAAACATATATTTACATACATTATATACATCATACATAATGTACATTACAAGCAAAATCTATTTAAAAAGCGAACTGTCCTAAAAAGCGAAAGAGAGACTGACACAGTGACTGACTGACTGTTGGTAGGCTGGCCATGGGGTCAAGACTGTGTTAACAGTGTTGAATTCAGATAAAAGTATAAAGAAAAAGTAAATAAAGAATAAACAGAAGATAGTTCTCTTTTCATTACATCTATATCACTTTACTGTCCTCAGTTAATGACTCGACTTCGTTTATGGAAAACATTTGAGTTATTTCAAAATGATAAACGTAATGAAAGTATCGTTGGTATGAGGAACAACGTAATTTATGTCTTTTAATATAAAGGCTTTGTGATGTTGCATGTTCAACAGAGGGCGAGCGCTGTAACAAAAGATCTGTTGGTAAGACCGTCAGGCATTAGCCGAATAAGCACTCTTAACGCTGGAGAAACACTCTTGAGCGCATCCCAGGTAAATGGATGAATGTTGACTGTGTGTGTGTGTGTGTGTGTGTGTGTGTGTGTGTGTGTGTGCGTGCATGTGCTCATGTACACATCAACTAAACTCTGAGTTCTTGTCTTTTTGCTTAGGACGAGTCATAGTTCCCGGCTTCCTCTCTTCATTTACAGCCGAAGGTATTATTGGTCCTTGCCTCTTGGGTTCTGTCCTATATACTCTCGAATCCATCTTGAAACTGAAAAAAAAAAATCCTCGCCTTCAATTGGCTTATATGTGTCTTTACCTTCCATCTATGTCCCTTCTCTATACACTACATTTAAGACAGTCTTCATCTGCTCCTTCGGAACCTCTGAGTATTGTGTATATCCCAGTGTCTTCCATGGTCATCTCTCTCTAGGGTCGTCAGGGTCAGCTCAGTCTTCCTTCCCCCCCCCCCCAGCACTGAAACTAGTAGAGTTGCAAACCTTTGCACCTTCTCGAGCTTCCGAACATGTTTAACCAGGTGTGGGCCCCATGCTGGTGCTGCATACTCCATGTTACTGAAATATGTAATGTACAACGCCAAAAACATATTTTTTAAGGCTCCTAAAGACAGTTCCGAAATCAGCCAACCTTGTAATTAAGACACATAATTCTGGTTATGGCATTTTATTCAGAAGACCTTACGTCTGCCAGGGACTTTATTTATTCCACAAAAACGTTTTCACAATAAAGCGCCATGACCACCATTGTGAGTTTTATTTACATACTGTTAGTGTATTCTGCCGTTGTATTGCCATTAGTTAACCTTTGCACATCTTGTGATATGCTTGGTGTGATATTTACACCAGATCTTTCTCCTCGAGTGATATTGTAGTACGTCATCTCTCAAGCTGTGCTGTCTCTGGTCTTCTCTCTCTTCTGCTCAAATGTGCATGAACTTCCATTTAATTGCTTTGAATTACAGTAGTTATTTGTTTAACCTCTCTTGTAGCTTGTCCATTTCTCCCTATTATTTGTCTATCCTCTGTCGTTCATATTCTTCTAATTAGCTTTATATCATAGGCTAACAGTGATACATGAGATTTAATGCCCTATGGCTGGCTATTTGCATATATTTCGAATAATAAGGGTCCTAGAATCGTTCCTTGCAGAATTTCACGTATTACCTTTTCCCATCCTGAACCGTCTGCCTGTACCATTACCTTCTGTCTTTTGTTAGTTCGCTGTGCCTTGATCCACACTATAGTACTTTACCTTGTACCCTTGCTTGCCCCCTCTAATTTGTGAATCATTCTTTTGTGTGTGTGTGTGTGTGTGTGTGTGTGTGTGTGTGTGTGTGTGTGTGTGTGTGTTACCAACCTACTGGCCCACTCCCACCTGTGGAATACTGCGAAACTGGCAACTATGCACGCCTCCTCCCTCCCTATCTCCAAGCACCAAGAACGATGCTCTCAGGTTTCCCGGCAGGTAACGTTCTATACACGGTCATCATCCACTGTGTATATGCCATCACACGCAGGGTTGCAGTATACATACTGGCTGTGACTCAGTGCTATGGTGGTTCTGGATGGATAATAAAGAGGTCTGTGGGCCATTACAGGATTCAGGAGAGTTATATGCACTGGTCTCCTATGCTGGGAAGCGTACGCAACTTTAACAAATAAATAGTTCCGTGCAGTACGCATCTATGTGTTGTGGGTCCGGTTTGGGATGTGCTTGGACGTTGCTGATCATAGCGTGTAGTTATTGTTGGCTTTTTGCATTGCACTCTTTGGTGTCACACTCCCTCTGGTGGTAGTTTTGCTGTTGTGTTACCTTGGCGTACTGTACTGTATTGAGTTGCTATGCTGGCTATCAAGCTTGGAATTATAGCTGTACACTGTAGGTGTACATGGAGCAGGAGCACTCATTCGGGTTATTGTTCTGATGCTGTGCTTCCTTTAAAGGAGGTACCTAGATGATCGGGGAGGATCCTTGATCTAGAGAATTAAAAGATATCTTTCCTTTCCTAGAATCAAACCTGATTACCTCTCATTCCCCAGGCGCTGTATGACCCCAGTAGCTCGAGGTTTCTCCATGAATGTAAAGTTTCGTTGGGTATATTGGGAATAATATGCCCAACGAAATTCTTCAGCTATAAATAATAGTGTTATTTTCATCACCTACGTTCCAGGGAGTATAGATCATAGACCATAAGGTTTTCCTAATAAATTAGGTACTTGACAGAATTTATACCAGCAGTGAAGGTTCTCTATACATTCTCCTGATCCGCGATTTCCTCCTGTCATAAGATGTTGGTGTATAAGTGCCGATTTAAAACTGAGAATCAGAACTTTCACTGAATGTAATTTGTTAAAAATTGTAAACTTTAATTCTTCCTCAAGGAAAATAAATGCTAAATTAAATTATATCAATTTTCTAGAGGATAGTTTTTTTCCCTCAAACACGTATGTTTTAGATTAAAATAAATCGCATTGCATATTCTCTGACCTATAAGTGTTCTTATTCATTTTATATCCTAGTCTCAAGTGGAGACTCAAGGGCATAAGGACGATATCTCTCTGCAACCTCCGGCCTCCCACGTGCAGATCTTTATTCCTTGTCGAAGTCATAATGACTCCTCCTACCTACTTGGGATGATATCTACACTAAGAATACTGGATACAATACAATACAGTACCCTGAATGTTTGAATCTGTATGAATGTTTTGTAACTGACGTATAATTCCTTAATTCAATTTGGATGCCATTACTAGCCAAGCACACATTAGTTCTTATACAGATGAGTGTAAATATTTACTAAGATGGAAACACTCACGTGGCAGCAGCATTTGGAATGTTGTCCTTCATCGCAGTAATACTCTGGGGATCCACACTTTTAGGACACTCGTCTATGAGTATAGACTTCTGGGACACCCTGTACTATGAGTATAGACTTCTGGGACACCCTGTACTATGAGTATAGACTTCTGGGACACCCTGTACTATGAGTATAGACTTCTGGGACACCCTGTACTATGAGTATAGACTTCTGGGACACCTTGTACTATGAGTATAGACTTCTGGGACACCTTGTACTATGAGTATAGACTTCTGGGACACCCTGTACTATGAGTATAGACTTCTTGGACACCCTGTACTATGAGTATAGATTCTGAGACACCCTCTACTATGAGTACAAACTGTTGGGACCCCCTGCTGGGATTCCCTTTGTTACGGGTACGTACATTTGGGACACTCACGGCTTAAAAGTATCGGTGGAAGGAGTTAATAATTTCAGCAATAAAACAATTACTCAGAGGTCAGTCATCTCTCAAGGTAATCAACTCTGGTGACATCAACCTTCTCTGCAGTGTCGCCAGAGGAATTTATAACAACTTACATTATTCGCATTTTTTCATTGTGGACTATGTTAATGGTAACTGCATTGATACAAACTACGGTATGCATACATTTACAGGACAATGTCAACACTTTCTATCCTTTGTACAACTTAATTTATAGAAAATGCCACAAAAGCTTCAATCAATAGATACTAGTCATTGTGTTCCGTTGTTTGTTCTGCAATTTATAGTGAAGTTAAATATTTAAAAATCTTATATAATATCCATGAACTTAGGTTAGGTAAGGTTTGTCAGGAGACAACACAAATGTTTCTGAACGACCCGCACCGGGAGCTTTTGGTCATCTGAATGAGACCTTTCACTGGCTTACTGATTGCCTTTGTTTCAGCAAATGCTGAAATAATTCTTAGAAAACAATTCTCAATAAAATACATTTAGCTGCAGTTCCAAAGAATGTTAGTTACGTTAAACATTATTATGAACATCTGAGTAATAAAAATATGGAGCAATGTTCTAAATTACTAGATGTTAGTTATCCGAAAATTAAATTCAAATTTAAATTTTAAGATAACAGTTGAACATTGGATATTATCATACAACCCACCTCACTCGTCCATCGGAATTCATTATGTCTCTCCACGTCATGCACCGAGTCCAGATTATTTTAAAATTATAGCTTAAGCTAATTTGTTGTTCATCCTACATCAATCCTTTGGATGGTAGCGTCGCTTCTGTCATACTCCTCTAACCTCCTGTAAACGAGATGTTCTTGAAGAATAAGGAAAAGCACCTGGGTACTCAGAATGTAAATACCCACTGGAATAGCACTTGTTTAATGTTAGGTCACAACTGTGAAAAAACCATGTGACTATAGAAAAGGCCTAGGGTTAACAAAAAGGTTACCATGAGTACATCTGGAAATGTATTTGCGATTTGTTTTATTTAGCGCAAGCATATTTAGGATATTTGCATGTCAGATATAATTTTTTGCATGAACATAATTTGACATTTCACGAAATTTATTATACTGTCTATATTTCTCAGTAAATGGACAATCAAGCACATAGTGTTCAAGAAAGTGACCATAAGAAGGACCACATATTGTACTTTGCAAAAATTGGATCCCTTGTTTATGCCAAGCTGTCAGAGTTACTTGTAATTAAGCATTTTATTGGCTACCACAACACCGGTTTGCTTACTTTGCAAGTTGCTCCGTAAATATGCTTATCAACGTTCATATTATCATATAATGATTTGGACAATCCTTCTGCAATTGTTTACTCCGAAATTATTATAGTTTACCCTCTTTTGGGAAGTTCGACGTTCGTTAAGCATATTACTCGCACAAGACTAATTAATTTCTGCACGAGAAATGCGGTCTGTTGTTTCCTGTGTCCTTAAGGGATAACCTGCGCGCGCACACAGTATCCTGAAGTGTGAAGGAGCGTCTGCATCACAGATGTTTCGCTTTTATGGTAGAAAAACCCTGAGACACTTTGCCCACGACAATAAAAGGGAAGGGAGGATGTTTTCTTGCTCGTGAAGGGCTCTTGATCATAGGGATTAATGCTACCGTTACCTTGCTGGCGTCAAGCCTCATCCCTACGGTTCCCGAGGTGTTTTATGGCCGAGTCTTGAAGCAACGATACAGGCACAAGGTGGTGACACTATGACCACAACACTACCATTACCATAGCCACTCTCTCCACCACCTGTTTCATGCTACGTGGCTCCCTAAACCACCAACTTTATACACTGCCAACCCATGACTTATCTAACTCTCTTGTATTATTTTCTATTTGTTTTTGTACTTTATAGTTTTAAAGAGCTTGACTTAAGATTTCACACCTGTACTTACTGATCTTAATTTAGAGGAGCTCATTAATAGGTGTATGCTTTTATTAATATTGATCAAAATGCATTCAGGGTTTAAAATAATGTTGCAGAAAGCTGTCAGAAATTTCACTTGAGTTGATTCTTGAATATCTCTTAAGAAAGTGTTTCAGGTGTGAGGCAGCGAGTGAATGACAGCTGATGGAGTGATGTCCTTGAGAAATGTACCGCTTGAGTGATATCTCTGATAGCTTCCCATTTTGTGGTTTATTAACTGTCTTCTGGGGATCTACAAAATGGGCAATGTGGGCAACCTTGAGGACATTGGCCATGGCCATAACAGTAAGGCCACCGATATCTTTCCGGTGTTGTACACACTGCTGGAGTGGCACAGCCAACTAGAACAAGTCGAAGCAAGAGATGAGTCTCCTTGTGCAGTCCTCTACCTTGTACAAAAGTCAGGATGATGTAGAAGCAAGCGCTTCAAGCCAGTAGTTCATATCCGATGTGAGATAATGTTTCTTAATGCCGTAGATTTCAAGGCTGAGTTGTTTACGAGGGTCTGCATGTGGTTGTTGATTTTTAGTGCAGTCATATTTCAGCTCCAGGATATCAATCTCACTGTTGAGTGTTAGGTCTCTTCTACTCGCCCGCCACTCCACTCGCCCTCTCGCCACTCGCCTTACTGAGTCCCACTGGTTAAATCATAGAGCAGATGTAATCCAATTGCCTCTCCCAGGCAACTACTGACACAAGTTAGTGACTGATGAACCTCAAGAAAGGGAACCTAGATCCTTATTATGCAGCAAACCAAATACGCTTGCTAGTCGCCCCTATGCAGTCACATTACATTCCTCACAGAACAACAGATTTCTGGTGTGGGTCTACACATGGGCGTCTGTGCTAGCTCACACCTACATTTGGTCAGCAGGGTAGTGCTGTTGATCACGGAAGAACACGATATTAAAACGTTCATAAACTTGGCTCATTAATAGTATTAGGTCTTAATAGTAACGAGAAACCATGATTCCTCGGGGAAAGAAGTAGGTTCCAAGCTCACTTAGAATGACATGACTTGACTGCCACGTTCCTCTTCCAGCGCCCCAGCGTGGCGATCCAGAGGGGGAATGGCTGTCGCAGCTTTTATTCCCGTCCAGCCCCTGACGAGCCTTGAAGAGCTCTACAAATTTAATTTCCATCTATAGATTGAAATTATGTCAGTAAAGTTCTCAACAATACAAAAGTATACCAAAAAATAAATTACTCCATAAGAATGAAGTAATTTATTTATTGGTATACTTTTTGAGTACCAATATATATATATATATATATATATATATATATATATATATATATATATATATATATATATATATATATATATATATAATATCTTTAAACGCACCAGCCGTATCCCACCGAGGCAGGGTGGCCCCAAAAGAAAAACAAAAGTTTCTCGTTTTAAATTTAGTAATATATACAGGAGAAGGGGTTAATCGCCCCTTGCTCCCGGCATTTTAGTCGCCTCTTACAACACGCATGGCTTACGGAGGAAGAATTCTGTTCCACTTCCCCATGGAGATAAGAGGAAATAAACAAGAACAAGAACTTTAAAGAAAATAGAAGAAAACCCAGAGGGGTGTTTATATATATGCTTGTACATGTATGTGTAGTGTGACCTAAGTGTAAGTAGAAGTAGCAAGACGTGTACCTGAAATCTAGAATGTTTATGATACAGAAAAATGGACACCAGCAATCCTACCATCATGTAAAACAATTACAGGCTTTCGTTTTACACTCGCTTGGCAGGACGGTAGAACCTCCCTGGGTGGTTGCTGTCTACCAACCTACTACCTAGAATATATATATATATATATATATATATATATATATATATATATATATATATATATATATATATATATATATATATATATATATATATATAATGTATGTATATCTGAAAGTGATTACTTGACACAGTAGCGTGTATTAGAACATATAAAATTACTAATTCAAAATTTCTTTCTGATCATAATTTTCTTTTCACCAGACAATGCCTAAAAATTGAATGCGTACATTGTCATCGTCACAGTAAAATTACAGGAAAATTGGACACAACAGCAGTGTGCTACTACTCTGTTCCATTATAATAGCTTCATAATGGTAACAATGGTGATCTATATTTCTCTGTCATTTTCCATCACACAGGATGAGTCACATAGTGTTGAAATGTGTCACTGTGTCAGCCTGAGCTTGGAGACCTCTGTAGGGAGATGTGTCAGCCTGAGCTTGGAGACCTCTGTAGGGAGATGTGTCAGCCTGAGCTTGGAGACCTCTGTAGGGAGATGTGTCAGCCTGAGCTTGGAGACCTCTGTAGGGAGATGTGTCAGCCTGAGCTTGGAGACCTCTGTAGGGAGATGTGGATATCGTTAAGCAAGCCATTATGGGTTCATAAGCTACGAGAGTTTCTAGGGGTTTCGTTAGGGTGTTGCTGGTGGGAGAGGGAGAGAGGGAGTGTGTTAGTGGTGCTGGGGAGAGGGACAGAGTGATGGTGGTGGTGGTGAGGAAAAGAGTAGTGGTGGTGGTGATGGTAGTGATGATGGCGCTGGTGTTGTGATGTAGCAGTATTGAGGTAGGACGCAGTGCGGAAGGAAACTGGGGCTCGAGAACGTCTTACCTTACCATTCCTTGAGTTCTTATCCCCCTCCCCTCCCCTCCCCCCCCCTTCCCGTCCCTTCCCATCCCCTGCCTTCCTTTCCTCACAACTCAGGCCATTCCCACAAAAAAAATAACATTTGGGTAAATACAAGATTTATTTACATTTATATTTTGCTCCGCTGCGCCGCAGTTCATTGGCCAACGCTACTGATCCTACGAGTGAACATATTCTTAGAAGTATTTCTCTTTAAGGTACCCATAAGTATAACCTTCAAGGCACTTTTAGGTCTATATTTCAAGGTACCTTATGCCTATCCTTCAAAGTAACTATCTGCTTTTCAGAGAACTTGTAGGTTTAATCTAAATAATTGTTTTAGACTTATTTTAGGTTCTCATAGAGATATTGAGGCCCGCAATTCAAGGCAATTATAGGCCTAATCTTCAACGTACCGAAGGTTTTTGTGCGCTGTCTCTAATCTAGAACACTCTTCAATGCTCACACACCTATTTAAAACAGGTAAAATATCTCGCTATAAACGGAAGCAACACGTATTCTCACATCCCATTACCACCAGCTACTAGGAAGCACAACATCATATTAACCTCAAAACACTAGCACAAACGTATATTAACATGAAAGCTCTAGCACTCGCATCATAATAAAAATAATCACTATTAGATCGCTATATTAAAACCACAGCATTAATGTTCCCATCCTTGGAACAGTTCCTCGTCTCGCCCCACTTTACACCGCTTACACTACGCCAAAGAAAAGAAAGGAAAAAGGTGCCAGAATAACCTTCACCTTGGTTAAAAAGAAACATGGCGCTGGAGACCCCTCTTTTTTTTACGACTTTTCACCTACATGAGGTTTATGAGGCACGTGACTCCATCAGTACCCGTCTAGGAGAGACGTTCTAATAACTAGGTGTGCTTTTGGCCGCAATTCCTTGCGTAAATACTGTTAGTGTCTTGTCTAAGAAATCTTAGTATAAAATATCCTATTGGGAAACATTATTATTTATTATTGTTATCTCTTTATTTATCTTTGACGATGTGTTGGCTACTCCACGCTTCAACCAACCTTCGCCTTGCGTCTGGAAACGGGAAATAAAGTTTTTCGTAAGGGTCCCGGTGACACAGTGGTTCTCAAGGCGGACGTAACAACCCAGTCTGCCCGCGGGTGGCGTTCACGAGGTGCGACCCCGCTGAATCACGCTTTGGGATTGCTGTGGAAAGCTGCGTCTAGGTATAAGGCACTCTCAGAGGGGCAGGGGGGAGGGGGCTGTGGAAAAACTGGCATTGAGAAGAGCATTCAGGAAGCGAACACAACAAGGGTAGAGTGCAAGCGGTGATTGCGAGGGATCCATTTTATTTTTCCTTCCCTTCCCCCCCCCCCCCCGGTGTATGATGGTGGCCTTTACATTTTAGTGGTTGTAAAGGCTCCGTTGCCTGTTCCATGGAGGAAATATTTTTATTTAGAAGGAATCGTTTATAGTGAATAAAAAGAATACGATTACTTGCAAATACCAGGAAGGATTTTTTTTTATTTCTTTTCAAGGGAATTTTTTTTTAAATCACTTTTAGTGATTTATTTTTTAGGGAATCGTTTCTTGTGATTTATTTCGAAAAAAATTCGAACTCACTTTTTTTTTGCGAATAATTTCAAAAGTGGAGTTTCCGGTGCTTTAGATATATAAATATTTTCTGCAATATGGACGAGATATAAAAGGTTTTTCTCTTATATCTCTGTAAATAATTCAGTGATCATCGTCCCTGCTGCCCGATCCTGAACCAGGCCTCCTAAACTAAAAAATAACTATTACTAAGAACTGTTACGAGACGAAAAAGTAAATATATATGGTCAGTAAATGTAAATAGAACTTGTAACATTTTCTTGTCTTAATTTTTCATAAGACAGAAAAAAAGTGACCCTCCCAGAGTGCGAAACGTGTTTCGTAGTCTTGTTTCAAATTCGTATGACCGGAGGGCAACACCTCTCAAGACGGTTACTGTCTGCCAAACAACTACCTGTAAACAGGAACTAGGCGTTAAAATCCAATAAGATGATTGCACATGCATTATCCTATAGTATGTATTGTGTTCAGTACTCACTGGTGCACTTTACCTCTTTGCCTCTCTGATAACATCCCTATTTGCTCCGAGAATACCTCCTGACATTTCTTGCTGAGCTCCTTTCTGACTTCCTGGTCATTTCTTGTGAGCTCTCCTCCATCCTTCTTCAGCTTATTTACCTGGTCTTTTACTGTTATCTTCCTCCTCGCTGTGTAGCAACTTTGGCTCAGTTATTGTTAGTGATGCTATGTCACTGTCAAAATGTAGTTGAGCCTTTCTTCTTATCCATGCATATTCGTTTCTGGCTCTTCTGTTCGCCTTCTTGTTTTCCTGTGTTCTTTGTCTTCTGTATATTTTCTAAGCTCTTTCACTTTTAGTTGTTGCTTCTCTACACCTCAGGGTAAACCATGGACTCTCTTCTTACCGTTGCTTCTTTTCCTTCTGGGTATGAATTTCTTCATTGCCTTCCAGCTATTTCCATCATTTCATTAGCTACCATCTCTTTTAGTTCCCTTTCCAACTGCACCTCATTCACGAATTGCCTCGTTCCTGTTTAGTCTTTTATTTGAAATTTGTTTTCTCTCGACCTTCCCGTGCTCTCTCCCTAAGTTTACGTCAACGAAGTGCTAGAAACTCAGGACCGTGCGGTCACTAGCAACAAAGGGCCTCTCGTATTTAATAGCCCTTATGTCATAATCGTTCAAGGTGAATAATAGGTCCAGTGTTGCTTGTTCATTCTCTCTGTGTCTCTTTATTTTCCTGGTTGTGTCCCGGACACTGTTTATACAGGTCTTCATTACCACCTCCAGTATCTTAGTACTTCACTTTTCTAATACCCCGTGATCCTGTTTTCCCTGTGTGTGTGTGTGTGTGTGTGTGTGTGTGTGTGTGTGTGTGTGTGTGTGTGTGTGTGTGTGTGTGTGTGTGTACAACCTCTGCACATATTAAAAATTCCAAACCATTGGCCTTGCTCCTAACCTTGGCCGCAGTCTCAAGCTTGTGTTCACCATTTTCAAGGACACCGGCCGCCGCCACCTCCGTGGTCGAGGTTTACGTCACACACTCATCTCCACATACTCTGAAACCTGTAATTTACTTGTATCACACGACCTAACCTATTAGACTGCCACGCTGAAAGGCTTAGTTGTCCCTGGATAAGTAATAAGCAAATATAGTTGAGGTAAGGTCTACCTTGTAATCCATGTTGTGTTGGTAGCCTCTTTCTCTGAAAATTCCTGAAAAGTTCAAATCGTGGAAATATTAAGAAAAAGCCAGCCATTATAGAAGGATTTTCAGTTAATTCGTCTTCCACTGGCATTCCACACTGTTAAAATCTGAGTCTCCATCTTCCAAGGTCAGGATCGTTGCTGACAACCACAGAGATGTACAATGTGATGTTATCAGCATTCCGTCTCTTTTTATTGTAATCGTCAAGTTGCGACATAAATAATGGATATATTTCTTTGTCCGTCTCGGATATGACCAGTTTCTCCTCGTCACGACTACAACTCTAGTCGTGTTAGCAGTACTTGTGTGTTGGATAAAATGTATCCACTCACTGCTGTTACCAGAAGCTGTGAGATATTACAGGACCTCCTGCAGTCCGGTCTCTGGTCGGATTGCAAGTCTAGAAAAGCACTTGAAATAGATCACTAGTATGTCGCTGGAATATGATAGGTATCTTGCGTTGATAATTACCAAAAGCTACAGTCTACCAAGCTCACAGCTTTCTGGACATGTAAACTCTCAGGTTTTACTGGCTAACCATATAGTCAATAATGAAGTCTGGTCACAGGCCGAGAGTAGAATAACTCTTGAAACTATCACAGGTGTACCATAATTTTTATTAGTTTTAAGGATACAGGAATGGCAAAGTATTATGTTGAGTTGTGGATAACCAAACTTTCGCACAGTTGAAGACGTTTATTACAGAGAACGTTCCGCTATAAGTTATTCAGGCCTAAATTTCCTTTAATAAATTGACTCGATTGTACAAGTCTTTCTATACAAAGATATTTGAGGAGTAGTGGTTTTAAAAGGACACAAAATGAAATGACTTATTACGTGTTCACTGGAAATATTTTTTTTTATCCTGAGAACTTTGCCATTTGGAGTGACCAAGATCCCAGAGCCGAAATGTTTCCAATATATCCCAAAATCACTGCATTTTGTGTCTTCCCGATAAGATTCTTTATTCACAGCTTGTCAGTATCGCCATACCATTCAACTGAGTTTCACAGCTATAGTGAATTTCTCTGTTCTCTGATGGAGAGAAGCGGAAGTCTCATAGCTGTTCAGTTTCACACACTCATTCAGCAGGATGGTAGTACCTGCCTGGATCCACCAGCCTACAGCTAGGCATTCGGGAAAACCGGTGGCCGAACTTAGTCCTGGAGGCGGGAAGTGCAGTGCCTGGACTTTGAAGGAGGAGGAGGGATGTGGTTCGGAGGATCATCTGAACTGTGATGTTAGCACGCTTCTGGCAAGACGGTGACTGAATAAGTGACTGACGTGGGGTCACTTCAGGAGGTTGCCGTCACTGCGGTCCGGTCCCAGACCAACCCTATCATCTGATTATATATATGCATATATATATATGTGTATATATATATATATATATATATATATATATATATATATATATATATATATATATATATATATATATATATAATTTTTTTATTTATAGAAATATATAGGGAGGTACCACCTCTATAGCTGGAATGGGACCCTCATCCTCAGAGAAGACAATAAACGTACCTCGGGGAAAACTCAAGGTTCTCCCCGGAGCTGTTTGAATATTTTCTTCTCCTACCACCCCCTATACCTTATATTCTACGTGAACATATATATATTTAATATATATGCAAAACAATCACGGGGGGAGTAGAATGACAGATTCAAACCCTTCGTATTGCAATCAACACATCATCAGGAGCTTGCAAAATTGCAGAAAGGAGGATGTCCAAGCAAGTACGTTCCCATAGGACGTCTTCACATAGTGACTCCATGTGAAGACGTCCCATAGGAACGTACTTCCTTGGACATCCTTTTTTTTCAACACGAAGGGCCTGGAGCTGCCATTTAACTCCTCCCGTGATGGTTTTGCGTCCTGTATCGCTTGTTTTGCGATATTATTTGCATAATATATATATATATATATATATATATATATGCAATAAGATCACAGTAAACAGGTGATTTCAGAATATGCAAAACAACCACTCTGAAAGAATAGAGAAATTCCAAGTGCTTTCGTGACTACTCACATTATCAAGGAACTATGAAAGTAAAGCATCCAAGGAAGCTATATAAGGGGTCTGGCCAGCACCTCACTATCAGATCCCACAACGGTTAAACACCTGACGCGCGCCGACCCAACTTGGATAGGTCCTTTGCACAACTCACCCACAAACTATTCTACCCAAGAAAATTTAAAAATTATTATTTGTCCAGTGTATTATTAAATTCTTCCCAAATTCTATTAATTATAAATGGATCTAATTTATATAAACCAATGGAAATATTCATATTATTGTCAAAACTGCTTTTTATGAAACAAAATTCAATTATATTCCTGTCGACTATGGACTTGCTTGATACTACTTTCTCAACTTTTTGAAAATCAATTGGATGGTTAAAATCTCTTACATGAATAAATAGAGCATTGGAATATTGCCCAGTTCTAATGCTATATTTATGTTGTTTTAATCTTAGTTCGAGATTTTTACCAGTTTGACCGTAATAAACTTTATCGCAAATTTTACAAGGAATCTTATAGACACATCCATCAGCATTTTGGGGGGAATTCTTTATCAAAAGTTTGTTTACTATATCAAGATTTTTTAATACAACTTTAATATTAAAAGTCTTAAGAAGAGAAGGCATATCAACCAAGTTTTCATGGTAAGGGAGAACCAACATACTTTTAGTTGAATAAGGCTGGTTGTCCCTTTTTGGATTGTAAAAAGTATTTCTAGCAACTTTAAAAGATTTATCAATTACATTTCTTGGGTATTTTAAATCATTACCTATTTCATAAATTTTGGATATTTCCTCATCTATGAACTCAGGACTACAAATTCGTAAAGCTCTCAAAAACATTGATAGAGTCAAACTGTCTGTTTTCTCATCAATGTTTTTGAGAGCTTTACGAATTTGTAGTCCTGAATCCATAGATGAGGAAATATCCAAAATTTATGAAATAGGTAATGATTTAAAATACCCAAGAAATGTAATTGATAAATCTTTTAAAGTTGCTAGAAATACTTTTTACAATCCAAAAAGGGACAACCAGCCTTATTCAACTAAAAATATGTTGGTTCTCCCTTACCATGAAAACTTGGTTGATATGCCTTCTCTTCTTAAGACTTTTAATATTAAAGTTGTATTCAAAAATCTTGATACAGTAAAAAAAACTTTTGATAAAGAATTCCCTCCAAAATGCTGATGGATGTGTGTATAAGATTCCTTGTAAAATTTGCGATAAAGTTTATTACGGTCAAACTGGTAAAAATCTCGAACTAAGATTAAAACAACATAAATATAGCATTAGAACTGCACAAGATTCCAATGCTCTATTTATTCATGTAAGAGATTTTAACCATCCAATTGATTTTCAAAAAGTTGAGAAAGTAGTATCAAGCAAGTCCATGGTCGACAGGAATATAATTGAATCTTGTTTCATAAAAAGCAGTTTTGACAATAATATGAATATTTCCTTTGGTTTATATAAATTAGATCCATTTATAATTAATAGAATTTGGGAAGAATTTAATAATACACTGGACAAATAATAATTTTTTAATATTCTTGGGTAGAATAGTTTGTGGGTGAGTTGTGCAAAGGACCTATCCAAGTTGGGTCGGGGCGCGTCAGGTGTTTAACCGTTGTGGGATCTGATAGTGAGGTGCTGGCCAGACCCCTTATATAGCTTCCTTGGATGCTTTACTTTCATAGTTCCTTGATAATGTGAGTAGTCACGAAAGCGCTTGGAATTTCTCTATTCTTTCAGAGTGGTTGTTTTGTGTGTATATATATATATATATATATCTCAAAAATCGCGAACAAGCGATACAAGATACGAAACAACCACAGTGGGAGTTGAATGATAGCTCTAGACCTTTCGTGTTGCAATCAACACATCCTCAGAAGCTTGTAATGTTACAAATACCCTTTGTACCATATTACCTAGTAGCAAATTCATATGCATAAAGTTGAAAGACAGGAGAATAAAAATATTCAACCAGCTGTTGTAACTTCATTAATCATTGTATTATATTCTATATCCTATTGTGTGTGGTAAAGCAAGCAGCTTCTCTCAGATTTAATTACAGGTGCTTAAAGTTAACAAGGCGCTGGCAGAGCCTGGAGATTCCTGGCAAATTACTTGTCTGTGGCGCTGGTCATGGAACCTTGTCAGCACTCTGCTGGTGAATATTTGTGCTTTGACTTTATCATTATCATCATTTTATTATTATTATTAACATTATTATTATTATTATTATTAATTTTTCTATCATTATTTTTCCTATTATTAAAAAGAGAGAGAAATAGAGACTGTATTATGGCCTCGTCCGTTGCGTGCACTGAGTACATTTCGTATTTGACACACACATAAGACGAACCACAATTTAGTAGTCATTTTCGCTAGCCGCAAGCATGGAAACCAGAGCCATGTACTTGTGGTACACAGCCCTAGATCATCTGGTGATTCTAACTTGACATGGAGGAGGTTGGAGGGGGTGGGAGGGAAGACAGTGGTTCGACTGTCCCTGATAATCGTTCCAACCAAGTAGATTTAGGCCATCATCTGGCACTAAACCCATTGTAACCTCTGGATTCCCTGTGAATGTGTGTAGTGTAATATATATATATATATATATATATATATATATATATATATGTGTGTGTGTGTGTGTGCAATTCAATCGCAAACAGGTGATCTTAATGCAGAACAAGCCACATGGGGATGGAAATCTTTAACCCTGGATCTTTCACGCTCTCGTGCGTCGCCAGGAGCTATGCAGTGTTGCAAGACAGCAACAGATAGGTGGGGAAATTCTTTGTGGCAAGGCAGAAGGTATCCATGACAGCCCATGATACAGACATGGCATAAATATATGTATATTTCATTGGTTATTTCCGAGTAACTTCTCTCTTTGATGCGGGACTGCTGTATAGCCCTTGTGGCTTAGCGCTTCTTTTTGATTATAATAATAATAATTTGATGCGGGATATTTGTGATTGTTACTGTCCATTACTTATAGCGTAACTCAATACTGTAGACTTCCCTCTGACATAATTGTTATTGAAAATATGGTATATCAGAATTACAGTATTGCCTGGCTATTATTATTATTATTATTATTCAAGGGGAAGTGCTAAACCCGTAGGCATCGTACAGCTGCTGGGTAATGGAAAAGAATCGGTTCGGCAAAGATTGTATATATGTTCGGCAAAGATAAGGGGGAAACTCAGTCTCTCATGTCCTAAGCCTTTCAGTCAGTCACCACGAAGACCATCTCTTGTTATCTCACGCTCCTCGGGTTAAGAGAGCGTTAGACCACGCCTCACGTAGAAGTCAGATTCAGGAATGACCAATTAACCCGCATGACCCTTGTGTGCTTGTGAGGTGTAGTGACCCTCATGCTCCGAGGCCTTGACCCAGACTCCATGAGCTGGTCATGTTAATAACACGCTATTGTTCCAGACTGGTGGGAACTGCTCCCCCAGCCGAGTCTGTTGAAGGCTTCTTGATCAATTGAATTGCTGCGTACGTATCTTAATCTGATCAACACAGATTACCTCCAATTCCCCAGGCGCTGGATAAAGCCTGTGGGCTTTGCACTCCTCACTGAATATGATAGTGATAAAAATAATAATTACGTATGGAGTTGCATTGTTATTATTAGTATTCTCGTTGACGATGGTCATGTTCGCAAGGAAAATCTTGCTAACAAGCCCATTCACATTTTCTTTCACTTATGAAGTTTGGAAACGGAAAATCAGAGGCTATCTTTTCCAGTTATTCACATGATGAAATCAAGCTCATGCAACTGATGTCGTGTGGACACTATGTGACAGCGTTATTTTCAAGCTTTTTTCATGTCACTAACTTGAAAAAAAAAAAACTAAGTTAAACATAAATGTTGTCATATAGCGTCCGTACTACCATTAAAATGTCTCTTATCCATGGTGCATAAAAGTGTCTACTTCGTTAAACAAAATTATTTCGAGTCCACGGTGTACAGGAAACACTGTTTCCTGACAAACCTAACCTAACGACCAAACACAAAATTACGTACATTATTTCAGCACCACACTACACAAGCCATAAGAAGTACGGTACAAATCATGCACTCCTTGATAGTTTTACCAAGAATCAGAAACCATAAAACTTCAGTTCTCTGAACTAGGATACCCAGATCCATACACCCAGTTTGATGTAATCAACGCTAAGAAAAACTTCTACAGCAGACCCAAGAGCGAACAGAAAATATGACATATAAAATGGTTATAATCATAACCATAAGTTTTAAAGAGATGGAGAAGTAAGCCAGCGGGTTATTTGATAACCCACAGCTCCAGCTGTGGGTTATCATATGACTAAGACCCGAGTCAGGAAACACTTATCCTGTTTCCTGAAAAACAGTATACCTACCTAAGTAAACAAAAAGATCAAGGTAGTGGTATCATATATCATAGGTACACAAGATAAAGTCAAAAACAAAATCAGAGATTATTTACTCCTTCCCTCAAAAAATTTAAAATTCTTTTGCTAAGGTTTAAGAAATAATGAAAACAGATGCAACAGGGGCACCGCATATCAATACCACAACCGTTATTTGGTATATGTTGGCAGAACTGTTTCTAACTGATAAACCTAATTTATCAGGCGATCATCCAGAAGGTCTGGTCCGAATCCGAGCTGCAGGGGATAACTGTACAGCAAATATCTGTAAGGTATGGCCAAGAGATATCTGCGGTATGCCAACACATTAATACCTGCAGGCACACCATAAACTGGGAAGTAGAGAACAGGATACAAAAAGTGGAAGAGTCCACGAGAGAAAATAACCAAATCTATGCTAATGGATGCTATGCCCAGTTACATCTCCAGAAAAGGAAATACAAACTGGTCATATCTTAATTTGAATTACAGCAACTTTTTTCCAGTACCAGATTTAAAGAGGCAGAGTATCTTCACATTTATGACATATGACTCTATATTAAATTGTTCGTTTCCTTATTATCTGCTGAAGAGGATCTAAGCTGGAGGTCAAAACATCCAGATCCTTCATCTAAGTTTCTGTCTGCACCTGTTTTTCTCCTATATAGTGGCTAGTGTTTATTATGCTCTGTTGCATGGGCGCGCGCGCGCACACACACACACACACACACACACACACACACACACACACACACACACACACACACACACACACACACACACACACACACACACACACACACAGCTCAAAAAACCGCGGAGACAATATTAAAACCAATTTCCTCTTCACTTACAGGGAACGAAATGATGTATTTCTTACCAACGAACATCTTCAGCACAGCTTTAACATGGATCTATACCTCATTTCTCCTCGGTCAACAGTGATGCATAGACATTTTCTCTATCAAAAATATTCACTAATAGATCCTTATAAGTCAGGAATTTGTGTGACCGTTGCTGAATCATTGATAGGCTGGAGTCGAAACTCGTCATCCCGCAGTCACAACTAGGTGATCACAGTTTGGCGGGTATGCGCGCATGCACACACACCTTACAAGTTTTTTTTTTTTTTTTACCTCTAGTCCAGCACCATTTCCCCTCTGTTGTAAATAACGAAGATGAGTCAATTTCCGCGGTAATCTGGGGGGTTGGCTGATGGTTGTACCATACTGCTCGCCTGCCTACCGTTTTCTTTACTGTGTCACACTATGGCCGGGGGCGCCTTAGTGAAGACTGCGAGGTCTGTCTTCTCTTTCTCTCGCTATCCATTTCCTGTCATTCGCCTTTCCTGCCTTCTCCATTCACGTGTTTGTCTTGCCTCGTTTGTCTTTCCTGTTTGTTCCGGCACCTGTCTGCTGTTTTTCGTAAAATTTAGATTAATTTGCAGTGTGTGTGTAATGTACTTGTCATTAAGCTTCCAGTTGGGTCTGGTCACTCGCTCAGTGGGTGACTGCTGTCATCAAGTTTCCAGTTGGGTTTGGTCAGTCAGTGAGTGGGTGACACCTTAGCCAATAGACCTCGAATTTGCACTCCCAAAGCATGTTCTCTTTTCTTCTCAATTTCTTCTCCTATCCCTTCCCTTTTACTTTCCCTTTCACCTTCCCCTTCCCCATATTCTTCCTCTTTCCTTTCCCCTTACCTCCTCCTTTACCCTTTCTCCCCTTCCCATTGAACTACCAACATAACCTTAATTTTTAAAGAGGTGGAGGGGTAAGCCAGTGGAAGGCCTCGGTCAGATGACCTAAAACACCCGCGTCAGGAAACTATTATAATGTTTCCTGACGATTCTTACCTAGCCTTCCCATTCCTTCTTTCTCTTCCACTTGATACCACCTCTATCATCACACTATTTTTTATTTTTTTTATTTTATAATTCTGAGGACTTCGACATTACTTGTGATGTTACTCTAACCCTCACTCACCCACTTTAAGAGGTTTGTCTCTAGGGGTCAAGTGGTGGAGAAACGGAAGACGCATAAAGACGCAGTCCTCCTTTAGACTCGTAAGTTAATTCAGTCCACTTAATTGTAAGTGTATATGTTCCATGTAAATTTTGTATTTCCTTTTCTCACAGCCGTGTAATAAACTCCACATCGCTCTATGTTCAACACTAAGTTGTCCTCCACCAGTAATTGTATAATCCCCACGCATTCATTGTTGGCCCAATAAATAACTCTGTCAAACATCTGTATATAAAGAAAGTACAAGTTCGTCCTCGTGCCTAAAATACTTCAGGAGTGTGAGTGTGTGTTACCTGGAAGTGAGGTTTTTTTTCCTCCACCACACATGTATGACTTGTTTTATTTATCACAAACACAGTAAACCTGATGACGAATCAGTCTGTTTTTTTCCCGTATGTTTAAGTTATTGGTGTTTTTTTCCGTATTTTATTGTTTTTCCCATATTTTAAAGTTATTTTTGTTTTCCCCGTATGGTAAAGTTATTGTTTTTTTTTCCCCATATGTTAAAATTATTCGTGTGTTTTTCTCCCGCATGTTAAAGTTATTGGTGTATTTTTTACGTATGTTTAGGAAGGTATATTGCTATTATTTCCTTATATTTAGAAAGATATATTGGTGTTTTGTCATGTATTTTGAAGATGTATTGATGGTTTTTCACGTACAATGAGAAAAAAATACTTTGGTGTTTTCTCTCGTATATTTACGAAGGCGGATCTACCACCTTCCTCCAAAGTCCCAATCTCTATTTCCTACTCTTCCTTCCTGACTCCCTTCCCACCACCTCCCGCATCCCCTCCAATTCCCCGCCTTCCGCACCTCTATCCCCCTCCTCAAAACCATTCAAGATCACGCCTCTCCTCCACTCCGTAAACACCCTATCTCCCTCTTGCCCTTCCTTCATACATTCTATAGCTTCTCGCTGTTGAGCTCACGTATGATCACTGAGCGATCGGACGCCCCACCGTCAACACACAAGAGTGCTGTGATTAACAGAATGAAGATATATGGGAAATGTACTTAGCGAATTTGCGAAGGTACTGTGATCGCCGGAGCTTTGCACCGTGATCGCAGGGGTCTTGCACCGTGATCGCAGGGGTCTTGCACCGTGATCGCAGGGGTCTTGCACCGTGATCGCAGGAGCCTTGCGCCGTGATCGCAGGAGCCTTGCACCGTGATCGCAGGAACTCTGTGCCGTGATCGCAGGAGCCTTGCACCGTGATCGCAGAAGCCTTGCACCGTGATCGCAGGAGCCTTGCACCGTGATCGCAGGAGCCTTGCACCGTGATCGCAGGAACCTTGCGCCGTGATCGCAGGAGCCTTGCACCGTGATCGCAGGAACCTTGCGCCGTGATCGCAGGAGCCTTGCACCGTGATCGCAGGAGCCTTGCACCGTGATCGCAGAAGCCTTGCGCCGTGATCACTGAGGCTTTGTGTCATCATGACATTTCTTGGGGAATTCCATAACGACTTATTTCGCCAAATAAGCAAGTACAGTTATGTAATACGCGTGTCTGGCGATTAGATGACAGAGAATCGAGATTCCACCACTCCTTACACCGCGTAACCAATGAAAGTTTAACGCTTCGCATAAAGCATAATAATAAATTATTATTATTATTATTATTATTATTATTATTATTATTATTATTATTATTATTATGGAGGTTGAACGTCATGCTATACCATTTGATCCGAAAATTTTCGCAATAACTAGAATCCCGAAAGGATCAGTCATTAATGTGGATAAAAACATCCACTGAGCTGGTCGTCACTTGTCAAAATAAATCGTCTGGGATGAACGGGAGGACGACTCACTTTCTCCTGCCAGACATAACGTCGTGACGATTAAAGGGATGAGTGTTTTTCAGCAACATCGCAAGTTATGGAATTAAAGATGATAGCGGCAGAGGAATGGAACAAGACTTCTCGAGACAAAGAATGTCTTGAATGTATTGTAAAGAATGTCGCTTATTGTATAATAGCGAAAAGGATTGTGCCTTTTCCGGGACGATCGTACTATAGTATTACCATACAAGAATCTTAAACTACCGAGGAACTACCCAAGATATGCTCCGAGATGTGTATATCACTCGGTGAATATACACCGAGAAGCGGCAAAAGCATCCACAGTTACTTCCCGATTTTTTACAATAAAATTGTGACAAATATAACAATGAAGTTTTCTGTATATAACCGAATTAATATTTTTATGTAACTTCATGGTTGTCTAATTCATGCAGTCTCAAAATGTACACCCCAGTTCATCCCTCGTATTGACCAACACATGCGGTGTGACTGTGTCATCATTTGTTCTAGCTGGAAGTGATTTAATATCAGGAGAGTATAGTGCCTAGAGAATACAGTCCTTCGCAAACCCCTACAAGAAGAAATATTAAGTGGTAGCGGGGAAGGGAGGACGCCAAAAGGTACATATTTACTTAAGAAAGTGGCTATATTCAGTGAGCTGAGCCAGTGATATTTTTTTCGGTTAGCGAAGCACTGGGGTTGAGGCGATTTAAAAAAAAATGCTTTTAATATAACTGTTTTTATTGTATTTTTTATTTTAGCCACATGGAATTAGGCACTTTGAGAAAGCCGTTGACAAAATAACCATGCTCTCAGCCCCAGGCCTAGACTCGTGGAACTGTGCTCATTAAGAACTGCAAGAAACCCCTCTCGCGGGCTCTAAATATGTTATGGAGAAGGAACATAGACACATGAGATTCCACAGTGACTAAAAACGACGGATATAGCCCCACTCCATAAAGGTGGCAGCAAAGCAATAGCTAAGAACTATAGCCCAATAGCTTTAATGTCCCACATTATAAAAATCTTTGAAAGAATTCTCATATCAGACATAGAGATGTAAGCCATAGCACCGTATCATCCTTTGCAGACGATACTAGGATCTGCATGAGAGTGTCATCCATTGAGGACACGGCAAATCTCCATGAAGATATAAACCAAATTTTCCAATGGGCAACGGAGAACAATGTTCAATGAAGACAAATTCCAAATACTCCGTTTTGGAAAAATGAAGGAAATAATAGCTAGAACTGAGTATACTACAAACTCTAAACACACAATAGAGCGGAAAAGTAATGTGAAGAACCTGGGAGTAATAATGTCTGAGGATCTCGCCTTCGAGGATCACAGCAGTGCCACTGTCACATCGACGAGGAAACCGATAGGATGGATAATGAGAACATTCAAAACAAGAGATTCCAAGCTAATGATAATCCTTTTTAAATCACTTGTTCTCTCTAGGCTGGAATACTGCTGTACATTGACATCTCCATTCAAGGCAGGTGAAACTGCAGATCTAGAGAATGTACAGGGAAATTTTACTGCACATATAAGTTCCATCAAACACTTTAACTACTGGGAACGCCTGGAAGCACTTGACTTGTACTCACTGGAGCGCAGGCGAGAGATACATTATAATCTACACCTGGAGGGACTGGTCCCTAATCTGCACACAGAAATCACTACCTACGAAAGAAAAGACTTGGCAGGTGATGTAACATACCCCCAGTGAAGAGTAGGGGCGCCGTTAGTACACTAAGAGAAAACACAATAAGTGTCCTGGGTCCAAAACTGTTCAACAGCCTCCCACCAGCCATAAGAGGAATTACCAATAGACCCCTGGTTGTCTTCAAGAGGAAGCTGGACAGAAACCTAAAGTCAGTACCGGATCAGCTTGGCTGTGGCTCGTACGCTGAACTACGTGCGACCAGCGGTAACAGCCTCGTTGATCAGTCCCTGATCCACCGAGAAGCCTGGTCGTGGACCGGGCCGCGGGGGCGTTGATCCCTGGAATACCCTCCAGGTAGACTCCAGGTATTAATATCCGAACTTCTACATCATAAACTGAATTGTTTGCTATCCTAATGACACTAAAAATGGCTGAAGACAATAAAATTTACACCATGATTATTACTGATTCTGACGCCACTGTAGACACATGCCTCTCATAATGACTCGAGCAGCATCATCACTGGAGGAGACAAGTACTCACATTAAAAAAAAATCAGACATTGGAAACATACAATTCATACTTATTCCATCACATATTAAATTACTTTATTTTAATGCTAATAAATCGGCCATTAGACAGTACCTTTAATGAAAAGTTTAAATATTACCTTCGTCTGCCAGGCGTTAGAAATAATATTAGGAAGGATAATATTAATAAAAGGCTTCTGACTATATTTTTTTTTTTTTTAGGAATGTAGTCAGCGGTAATAGATTAGCATATTTTCGAAGCTACTTGTAGATGTAAACAGCCAGACTTGGGCAGGTTAACAAGTACTCCCGGCAGTTTGACATACACAGACTGTGATCAACTGTAATGCTAAGTGAGATAAAGTT